>NC_056733.1:1406910940-1407070940 GCF_019279795.1 Protopterus annectens
GTTCCCCCCTTTTAGATGCTTAATATATGTTCAATACAGATGCATTCATGTTGCACAGCAGAGTGTGACTGCATGTTGCTATTCAGTTTTGTATAGATGCATTTCTATGCATTATACATTTGTGTTATTTTTAGGGCATTCTGATTTTTAAATCTGCTTATGGCTGATGTGTATATGTCAATTTGTCACATTAACAGCATTTTAGTGACATTTCTTTGTACCAAATATGTTACCTATAGGGTTTAGGCACATAGACATGTATTGCTTTATTTTTAAAAAAAGGTTCGCCTTGACTGTTGAGTGGGCTGACATTGGTTAAGTTATTCATGTATTAATTTATTCATGTATTCATTGGTGACCCTTTCTGATTGGGTTACAGTGTGGGCATGCTTTATTTTTAAATGGTGTCAGTTTGTTCTACATTTGAACTTGATAAAGTCTCCTAATGTGGAGACAAAAGCGCTTGTTCGCTCTTTTTTTTTACTATTAAAACGTTTTCTATTTTATTTGTAACAATCTAATTTGGTTGTTGGTGTTTACATATTCCTGCACTCCGTTTTTGTTGATTTACTTTCCACTGGTATGTTGCATCTGTCTGGTAACAAGTATGTTAGAACCTCTTCCCATCTCAGAGATTCTTCCATCATTTTTCAGATTCATAGACTGATGCTATTTCTGAAAATACCTCTTACACGGTCTACATGCCTTTTCAGAGCTGAACCATTATCTATGACTGATGTATAAGACGTAAGTCCAAAACGACTCTCAGTTACTCCAAGAAACAGATGCATATGTAATTCTACACATAATTTCCATTTCTAAGAGCAAAATTTCATATTTTGGTGTTTTGTTCTGGATCTGACACAACATTTTTCTTTGGATTTTTCTCTTCTAAATCTGACAGAATGAAGTTAGATGTTGATATCCGCCTTAGCATCATAAGCATTTTTGCACAAAATAAATCTGTATTCACCCGCAAGGTAATTTTGTAGCTAAGCAAAAAGAATTACCATTTTCTTTTCATGATCTTACCTTCATTTACTTCTCTCCTTTCAAAATGTTTCTTGCCCTTTTTGCCAGGTGCTTAGAGGAAGCATGCAATGGTGTAATGGATGATAAATTTCATTACCCTTCATAAAAATGTGCAACTCTCAACCTTGGGAAACAAGCTCCATTATTAGCAGCTAGCATTTTTTGGGTAATATCTTGCATAATAAAAGTTTGCCTTAATTTTTCAGTGGTTGTTCAGACATGGAGGAATTCATGACATATGTATTCATTCACACAGTAAATGAGCATTTCTGAAAAACATTTTCCAAGGAAAGGACACTCATAGTCCAAAGTTAGTCCAGGCTATGGCTTCTTGGGTCATTCCCATTAGTGTAAAGGTGCATTTAGAGGTGACTTACTGTTTTCCTGATACTCATCAGACATCTTTTTCCTCTTCCACATTTTGATCCTTGCTAAGCTACCACTGTAGGATTTGGCTAAGTGCTTAATTTTGCATATTCCTTTTTCGCCTTCTTTGCATGCCCTTTCCAGCTGACAATTGTCTGCCCTCTAAGACTGCTCCTATAGATTATTTTACTTTACTATTCCATTAATGTCCGCAGGGCTGGAGTTAGGAAAGTGGTGAGCAGAAGGGAGTGTGGAGGGAGAAGGGAGCTGCCAGAAGCATCACATATGCTGCTCTTCATGCCAGGGGATTTGTATGTCCCTAGCTGGGCAGAGTTATTCATGTCACTCACATCATCACTCATAGTATCAGATAGTTCTAGCCCCCTACCCCTGAATGCAAAAATGCTAACAGCAATCAGTTTTATGATATTGACACTACACTATCACCATAGATGTGTCAGATCATTGGCAGAGGTCCTGTTCTCCAGCCTGGAGTGAATGAGCCAGAAAACATTTTGCATATTTCACAATTATCTTGAAACAACATTTTATGTATTATAGACTAGCCTTGCTGGTGGACTATAGCTCTGCATCCCCACAATGAACCCTTTTCTGAAACATAAAACTTCTAAAAGAGTATCACATAAACTTTGGTTTGGTTATTATAGGCCACCTTTATTACAACAAAATGACATCTTTGGCAGTGTGGTTTAAACTATCCATGTATATATTTTGCATGCACCACTGCTCTTGTGGTTTGGTTTACAGCTGAAAAAGGTCATATGGACCACTTCATTAGCTTGCTTCATAAATAAATAAGAAGAGAATTGAATATCTTGTAAGCATACATATTCAATGAAAAATTAAGTAATGGGATAATCCTGCATAACTTGCTAAGTACTGTTGGAGTGTGATCAGCAAGAGTTTGATAGAGGTCATTATTCAGCTACATTTCTGTTACACCAATGCATGTTTTCATTTCTTACAATGAGTATTGTAAGTTAATTAACATAGTTCACCAAACCATTCTCATGTGGCAGCTGTCCATTTTCTACAGTTACTGTTGGGGTGCTCTGTATTCTGTACAGTGGCCACATTTGTTAGTTGTAGTACAGTCACACCAAAACAACATGAAACAAGTTGACACAAAGACTTTTCTTCAAAGGTACTTAGTGTTTAGCTTGGGAGTCAACAGTGCAATTTCACCTCTGTTAATGAAATGTATTGTGTGTTATGAACCATGGCATAGGAAATCTCTAGGCTCTAGACTAGACCCAGTTTGGTTTTCTATTCATGTGAAGCAGAGCCCTTCCCTGACCATCTTCAAGCACAATCTGGACCAATAGGTGAGAAATCGTAAATTGTCTCCTGGAGTGGCACCCATGTCCCTTATACACAGAGACAGTCTGTAAAAATCGACAACACCCCACTTGCTGACTCTTGTTATCTTTCATCTAAGGATAGAAAATTGGGTACAATCTGGATAAAATTGGCTAGGCTTGTAAGGGCTCTAGTAATCTACTATGAACCTATGAACCTTTGAAATGTGAGCTAGGATATAATTTTTCATTAACATCAAATTCTGTAAAGAATAGAAATTTGATGCTAGGTTCTTATCTACTTAATATTTGATTAGTATTCCTTCTACCTCATGTACATGGGTGGTGCAACACTGGGGCACATCAGAGCATGTGCCCTATTTGTAAAATAATGCACCCCCATGAGTGATCAATAAAAATACAAAGGTGTTGCTTAACTTTTTGAATTGATATGCTCATATGCAAGTAGTTGCTGCAAAGTACGTCCGTGTCTTTAGCGCTAGGCCACTATGGGACTGCTATAACATTACATCACCTGACTCCTTACTCTAACCAATAGGGTGTGTTTCTTTCTTGCTCCTCAAAAACCTGCAAATTTATTTTGAAAGCAGGTTGTCTGCATTAGTAGAGGCTTCAGCTGCAGTTATGAACAGTGAACTTCTACTAGTGGCAAAACAAAGCAGTTCATAAAAGCTGTGAGATGTGTGTGTGTGTGTGTGTGTGTGTGTGTGTGTGTGTGTGTGTGTGTGTGTGTGTGTTTTACTTATCATTTACAAGCAGTCCAGTTTCTTAGTGCACAGACAAATGATGTATGGTTCATATTTCCTAGAATATGCAGACATACCTCGCAAGCAAACTGATTTTCCCTTGAGAATTTGCAGACAAATTATGCCATTTGCAAGCAGTAATCTGCATTCAGAAAATATATATAGTATTTTTCCCTCATATCTATGCCTTTTTGTAAGTCCAAATAGTAAACACTCAACCTAGGAACACTGTGATTTGCTCAAAGTCACACAGCAGGCAAATGGAAGTAGAAAGAGTTAGCCCCAGGAAGCAGCACATTAAGAGCTTAATCCTCTACATTAACCGCCAGACCTTAGTTACTTCTTCATTTTCTGATAAATCGCCAAGGATTTTACAATCAGTCAATGATGCCAGTAAGAGTTTCAGACTTCTTCTTCAGAAAACTTATGTTGATGCAAAACCTGTTGTTCTGTTAACTTTTTATAATAATTACAGTAATCTGTCTGTTATCTGTCACTGATTTACCTGTTGTTCTATTAACTTTTTATGTGAATTAGAGTAATCTGCCTCTTATCTGCCACTGATTTTTGCAAAACATCTCTGATTTTGCCTCATATTTATACCCTCTTCCTCATTAACTTCTATTTTTCTGCTAAATCACTGTGGATTGCAGTCAGTCAATAATGCCAGTCATTAGAGTTTCATAGTTTTTATTGTTCAGAAAACGCATGTCCAGTTTTAAGTGAAGTAGAATTGTGTGACACTTAAGGATCCAAGATGTTAATGAACTGCTTTTGTAGTCAAACGTACAGGGTTTAACCTCTTTCATCTCCATTTGCCTACTGTGTAACTTTGAGCAAATCACCTAATCAGATGGTACTCCTGGGTCACCCCTAAAATGAACACTTTGCTCAGTAAGATATCCTGGTTAACAAATAGATAAAATAATACTTCAAATTATCTCGTTATTTTTGTCTTTGTAAAGAATTCCAGAGCAAATATGTGGATAGGCATTTCCATATTTTCCTTGAAAAACTGGAAGGTTTCTGACTAATTGTTGTGTATTGTTGTCATTAAATAATGGCAGGCATGTGAGTTTCAGACTTTGTAACCTTCAGAAAATGCTTGCTAATGCAATGCTTGTCATTCTAAAAGTGTCCTAAGTATATAATAGCAATATTTAAAATCTTTTCCTGATTTGGCAGTTTCATCTCTGATTCTTGAGCTAAAAAGTTGAAAGGGAAGAGAAAAGTTGCAATAGGTTGCACTGTATGGTTCTCTGGTAAAGCATTGTGGACTGCAGTAACTAAATAATGACAAATGTGAGTTTCAGATTTTATAACTTTCAAAAAATGCTTGCTAATTCAAAACCTATTATAGCAACTTTCTAAGTGTATAAGACTACTATTTAAAATATATTCCTGATTTTGGACTATTGTTTGCCATTTTTTTTAGCTTTGCCACTGATTCTTAAGCTAATAGGTTGCAAGCTATGTGTGTGTGTGTGTGTGTGGGGGGGGGAGTCCCTACAGCAGCACTTTCATCCCTGAAGCAGTTATTAGAAATGCTTTACTGTGTCTATTTCTCATATTGTTTGGCAACTGCAGCTGTTAGCCTGAAGTGGTTGTCTGTTTGGACACGGGAAAGCATTGGGGTGAGTGTTGTTTTTTTTTCATTTTCTTCTCAAAGAGCCATCAGAACTATAGAGAATGTATGTATCATTTCTGCTGGCAGCTGGTGAATGAAGGCAAATGGCAGTTACAGGACCACTATTAAATGATTAGTGATATGATTTATTAGGCAAGTATAATATCTGTCAAATAGCAACATGGCTATTATATTTATGTGATTCCTTCCCAGAGATAATATACTGTCCCAGAAGGGACACATTCCACTTAGACAAAATGTAAGCATTTTGTACCCAAGTATTTTATTAAAAGTCCATCTGTTTTTTTTTTAATTCGAAACTGCCTTCAGGGAACTAGGTTATGGCCCCTTATATACAGCCAATAAAGCAAACATTACAGAGAGCTTTTGTTGTCACAGTATGGCCTTATGCCTTGCTTCCATTTGAAGGCTATTGAACCTCTGATGTCCAAAATATATGTTTACTAAGTTCTCATTATGTCAGAAACAGCTGAATGATTTGTAGTGAAATCTCAAAGAGGGACAAAGGTACAGCCTTTAAATGAAAGGCCCCATAGCTTTAAATCATCTGCCTTTGCCACAGTCTCACATTTTTCATCACACTTGGTTTTCATCAGAGGTACTGTGGTTCATAGATTCATAGGTATGTACTAGGCTAGTGACTACTTGAGCCTTTTTAAGCCTAGCTATGCATCCCAAATCTCTGACAAGGTCTAGAACCATTGGTAGTATAAGCAGGGGATCTGGAGATGAAATATTTAAAGGCTACCTGTGGTAAAGATCTACTCTGTAATCCACGTACAGCAATGCCCTAAATACAACTTTACTCAGTTGTCATTACACCACAAATAAAGATCCAGTTTATTTCTCCTGATATAGAGATTTTTTTTGTCACTGGACTTATGGCCTTCCCATGCCAGATTAAATTCAGGTCAGTTAACTGCATTACAAGAAGATAAAGTTCTAAATTTATATTGTATTTTTCAAGCTTAAAAACTCAACGTGTATCTACATTATATTACTTGCATATTCCTATGAAATGAGATCCAAAATGCTCTTATTTTACATACTTGAAAGGCATGACCATATTTGAGATTCTGTTGGCTAAATTCCCTAAAAGGTATTATGATGTACAAAACAGTATAAAAGTGATGTTATCATGGGTTCTTAGTTGGAAATTTCATATGGATATCTTGAAACAGTACAGGGATATTGTCATTTGAAGTTAGGGTAGAATTCAAGCAGAATGGTAAAATGATTGAGTATTGTCAGGTTTAATAGTGTTGCAAAGCAACAAACTGATGCTGTTGACATATGCTGTTTCAGTATGTTTTACAAACTGAGATATTCAATATATTATGTTCATGCCATATATGCTTCCAGGTTTTCAACATATTGCCATTTGACTATAGTCTTTCTGCAGTTTTAGCATTAGTGATTAATGCATTGAATAAAAGTCCCATTAGTTAATTTCTCCCCTGTGATAAGCATTGTGTGCTGTCTTTGTTAGTTGTACTGTATGTAACAGTGTTGTATGCATACAATACATTTCTTTATTTCACTTATCTGCAGCTCCACAAGTTTGGCCTGGATTAATAGACACTGAGTAAACAGACAAAATACATCTAGATTAGGTCAGACATTCAGTGAGAATGACATATATATATTTTTTGATGGTGATGCAAATATCAGTATGCAGTTGTCAAATGGGAATCTTGCAACCCCTGTGCAGAGTTCTCCAAGCACAGAGATCTAAATTATGGGTACAGTTAAAATATAACATCTGAGCCCAGTCCAACAGTCACATTTATATCTTCTGCATTTTTTCCCTGGAACACCTCTATTTTTACATCCCCGTGCTTTCTAGTTTATTTTACTGGAGTAGCTGGTAGAAGATTTGAGATATAAATATGTAAGTTTTGTTAACCTTTTCTGTATGAAAATATAAAGTGAGGTACCATTTCCAAAGAATACCAGGTAATATGAATATAAAATAGGTTTACATTGGGGTTATGAAGTTTCTTATTCTGTGTATGGAAGTTAATATGTTGTATAAGCAGTAAGAGTCTAAGGTTGTATATTTCAGTAGAGATTACCTTGTGAGGTTTGACTGTAAAGGTTATGCTTAGAAAATGTATTGTCATGAGGATGTCAAATGAGTGAAGCTGGTTTGTGAAACGTAGATGAATTTTATGTAAGCAAAAACTGTATCTGTTAGTTTGCCTTTGTCTGATGGAAAAGGAAGGACTTATTATGGGTATCAGTAGCCTAATTGAGAAAGGAAAGCAGATTTTTAGAGATTCTAAACAGGAAGGCTATTTGGCAAGTGTAAGGTTCTAAAAGATATACTGGGCAGTCTAGTAAGACTGAATATATGATGCATTGTGACTGGAATCGCTTGCTAAGGCTGAGAGTCATGATGTTGAGAAAGTTAGTCTAATAAATATGGTTGCAAGACTACATTCCTGTGATGAAACACAGACTTAGCTAGTATAGAAGTGAAGAGTATGTATGCATCTTTTACACGTGATCTACATTTTTTTTTCTTGTACCCCATCAGCTAGCTACTGTTCCCATAATTCCCCCTGGCAAGAAAAGTAACCTTGACTGGCCACTGCTCATGTATTGCATACATCTGACCCATCCATTCACCTCACAAAGCCCCTGATACCCCATCCAACCAGCGACTTGCACCTAATTCTATGTAAATACCCCCTGGAAAATGAGCTTTGGCCAGTAGTGATTAAAATGGTTAAAAGTATAAAAATAAAATAAAATACTTATTACAGCTCTGCACCAGTGTTTCCATAATATCACATAGGCTCCTATGTCTTCTCACCCTCTGACAAAAGAAAAAAAATAGAACTTAGAAGTGAATGGGGCAGTGTATCTTGCATCACCTAAAAGACTCAAGTTTATGACATGGATTTGGTTACTTTCATTGGGTTAGAATTAATGGTTACAGAATATTAAGATTTTTAGCATCTTATACCCTACAGTTCTTCCAGAAACCTATACCCTACAGCTCTTTCCTGTTCCTTCTCAAATGTTCCAGCATCTTGGGTGAGCACAGTTTACAACATTGGCAGTGGCGGAATAAGTGTATCTTGTGCAATGGGCTGTTTTCAAACCATGTTTTCCCTACACACATTTTAGGACCATGCATAAATGCATGTGCTCTTTTGGATTCCCCTTCCTTTTTATTTTAAACAGCAACATTTGTTAGTGTGCGTTTTAAATTTGTAGTTTTTCCATTTTTTCCGGTAAGCAATGGAACAAAATTTATCGACCAATAATGACAAAAGTAACCATTTCAGAACTTATCGACCATAAAATGTCACTCAAACTGCTGTCATTATAATCCACCATATCTTTATCAATGACAGCCACATTGACTGTGTACACATTATATGTCTGATTGTGATAAAAATATGCTTTACACAAATATATATTCATCCTACAATGACAAACTAATGACTTTTTAACTTTATCATCTCAGTAGGGTCAGTTATTTTTATTCACTGACATCTCCCAAACTCAGGAATTATGGCTGCATTGTTGACTGCATCATTTTCAGATGTCTGTGTCAAAAAATTAATAACAGTAATAATGACCAAAGTAATGTATTTCAAATTTGTTTTACACAAACACAACAGCCTTACTAATAGTATTCAAACTTAATTCACACACACACACACACACACACACACACACACACACACACACACACACACACACACACACACACCCACACTATTCAAACTTAATTCACACACACACACACACACACACACACACACACACACACACACACACACACACACACACACACGCACACACACATACACTTATACTAGTCCTGCAATGCCAGATCAAAGATGGCTTAAAATGATGATAAAAGCCACAGATGACTTCCCCACACCCACACCAGCAGTTATAACCACTTTGTTGACTGTGTATACTCCTTATTACTGCAAAGAAATAAAGTACATGTACTTTATGGTAGCTTTGAATGAACTACATGAAATTGTTTAGAGATCACTAGCAGTGCACCATAAGGCCCAACAATGTGTAAAACACTTTAGATAGAATAGTATCAATGATGAGAGCATACGAAATATTAACTACCTGAAAACACATGTTAAGTCAATATGCAGAATCTCTGCAGAAGTAAAACTCATCTGATTAATTCCACATTAAAGAGAACTATTGCAGATGTTGCTGTTGGCAAACAACTTTGCATTTCATTGCTTGATCTGTAAATGCAATGCCTGCTACCATTGAAAAATAAAGGGCCTATGTTGGATTAAAAATGGAGTGCTGATGATATTAGCATAACATTTCCTGAACTAGATCAGCTATGCAATAAGGAATGGCTTGCAAAAAACAACCACAGCCTCACTGCTACTTATTAGACTGCAGTACATGAAACCATTAAGCAACATAGATTACATTTCCAATTGCCCCAAAACACTCTGTGGTTAAGTGACTTGTTCAAGGTCAAAGAGTAGGTAAATGAATGTAGAAAGATTCAAACTTTGACCCTTAGCACAGGAAAAAAAAATGTATTGAAATACAAATAATAGTGACATTCCACCAAGCTTACTATTCAACATTACTTATTTCATTTTCCTGTTAGACAGCACTAGAGAGAGAACAATGTTTGTGAAAATTAATGTGAACCCTTTCCCTTTACCTAGGACCAGAATGTTTGATGCAACCAGAGTATTAGCTTCAGGTTTACATTTATGCAGGTCCTTGGGTCAAGCAATGTTAATAACAAGGTTATATCAGGCCATCTGGTAGTTTACCAAGTAAATAGCCTTTTTTATGTCTGCATAACTAGTATCACTGGATGAGAAGAAAAAAATGGGGAAAAGGAGCAAGTCAATGTGGCTGCACAATAATGTGGGGGCAGCTATTAATGTAAAAGGTAGTGCAAATGAGAAGTAGAAGTAGGAGGCATGGAGGTGCAGGTGGAACATTAGAAGGAGGAAAGCAGGCAGACCAAAAAAGAAAGACAAAGAGTAGCAATGATGTAGCTTGAAAGGGAGATGGCAAATAGAATCAAAAAGGAAAACAGATTATTGTTGAGAAAAAGAGAAGGACAGAATTAGCCAGGCTAAGGAAGTATGGGATGGACATCCGAGACAATATGAAAAACAAAGATATGGAGTTTGTTCTTCACCTCCATAATTCAAAAAAGAAAGAGAGGACAGAGTATAGAGAGCAAGAAGTAGATAATAGGATATAGTAGGAAGGGCAAAGGGAAATGGTTGCCTTAAGGAAAGGTAACATGAGATGCAGGGAGTAGATGGTCTGCCTGTTGAGGTGTTTAGGAATCTGGCAGTGTGTTGACATACATTTTGGTGGATATCTTTACAATATCACAGTGGTCAGAGCAGAAGTGCCAAAGACCTGCAAGACTACAAGAGTGCTACCCTTATACAAAGGTGGTTGGGGCAGAAGCAGTATAAATCTATGGAACTTCAGGCCTGTTAGCCTGACAGTTAAGGAGACAAAGTCATGGACCAACTCTTGAGGCAAAGACTTACAGCAGTGGCAGGATAAGTCACAGAATCCTGCGGGAAAGGCATCTAGTTTTTTGAAATAATACTCTCCTGGGTTAGAAAATAAAAACAGCTTAAATTCATGACCATAAGGAATTGTAAATTGAACCTGATCTAGTTTCATTGCTATGTTACAAAACTTGATGGGAAATTGCCATTAAAGTTTTCTATCTGGTTTGACTTAAGATCTTTGGCCTTGTCCTACGCAGGTGACTGCTAAGCATTGACAGTAGATAGGATTATGTCTGAAGAAAAGGTTCGCTGCATGAATGAAGCCCAGGACACAGACAGTTGTGGTGAGAATGATGTCATAAACGAGAACTGTGACTACAGGAAAGCTACAGGGATCGGGGTTGTTATCAGTACTCTTCAATGTGTTCATTTCAGGAATATCTGATAGAACAAAGAACACGATTAACCTTTTAATGGTACCAAGCCTGCTGTGGTAGTGTAGGATGCAGGGAAAATATAAGGAAGGACTTGAAAAGGCTGACTAAGTGGGCAGAAAGATGGTAGCTGAAAAGCTGAGACTCCATGCAGACAAATGCAGAGTGTTGTAACTCACTGTAAGCTATCAGCTGGGACAGTTACTAGTAACAGCAGAATATGAAATGAATATGAGAATCTGGATCACGGTTGGACCAAAGTACCAGAAAAAGAGTGAGAGGGCTGTGGCAGCAGCAAACAGAATACTGGGGTGTATTTTAGGGAGACAGATGACAACAGGAGCAAACATAATACTGGAGTGTATTTTAGGGAGATGGATGACATCAGCAGCAGCAAACAGAACACTGTGGTATATTTTCAGGGGGACAGATGACATCAGCAGCAAATTGAACACTGGGGTGTATTTTCAGAGCCACAGATGACATAAAACTAAAAAGCAATACTCCTACAATACTGTAAGAGTCCCAGAGTACTTTGTGAAAAGATCCAAAAATTCAAAGTAATGGTCCAAAAACCAGCTTTATTGAACAACATCATGCTCAAGGTTGCTTTTTGAACCATTACTTTGGATTTTCTGGTTTTCTTTTCACCAAGTAGTCTGAGACTCTTACAGTTTTGTGTGCTGTTACAGAGCACATTCCCTTCATTTTGTTTTTTTCTGAATACTCCTACTGTGCCAGGCCTTGATCAGGTCACAGTTTGAGTATTGAGTGATGTTTTGGAGGTCACACATGGATAATGATATCTGGTTGCTAGTAGGACTCCAAAGAAATGATTACAGAAGGGTATATGTGTTGGAGTAATAAAAGGTAGACAAGAAGAGAGGAGATGATGGGGATATGGGTACAAAAGTTCATGTTAGGGAAATCTGAGGGGAACTTCCTGAACAGAAAGGATTGTGGGGGAAGCACAAACAGCAAACAGTAGGAGGAACTATTCTATGGACCTGTGAATGTACTTCTGCAAAGAGAAAGTTTTAAACCAGGAAATGCGCAGTTAGAAGGTGTGGTGGAGAGAGAACTTGGAATTTATTTATTTATTTGAAGTTTGTTAACCGGGAAAGTCCATTGGGCCGAGGTGAGCCCTTTTTCAATAGAGGCCCAGGGAGAAAAGCTCCACAGTACAAACATATATATTCACAGAAATAAGAAATAACAGGTAGTTTATACAGCAATTGATACAGTAATAGTTTAAAACATTTGTGTGCAACAGGTAATACAAGAAAAATACAAGGATATAATACAGTATGTTTAGATACAGACAATTGATGGTCAGGCAGGAAGTATCACAAATGTACAGAAATTTAAGGATATAATACAGTGTGTTTAGATACAGGCAGTTGATGCCAGGCAGAAAGTATCACAAACAGTGACAGTATATCAGTAGAAGATTCCTTATATACATATTCACCCTCTTTGTCCCCACACCCCATATATGGTAGACAGAAAGCATAGTTGAGCTATGGTAGGGTAGTATGAGTAAGAGGAGGAGTAAGAGGAAGAGAGAAAGGGGGGTTTAGGATGGGTGAGAGCAGGAGCACTCCCATGAACAGGAGAGATAAGTGTGCAGCAGTACCTTGAAAGAGGAAACATTTTGTGTGGTACAGATGTTGGGAGGGAGTGAGTTCCATTTGCGTGCAAGGGAGAAGGATAGTTGAAGATGACCTGGGCTACATGATGGCTTGTGTAAAGCAAGGAGGTTTTGATGGTTAGATCTGAAGGTGCGGGAAGGGAGATGCATAGTGAGGATGGAGGAGAGGGAGGGGCAGTCAAAAGGGTTAAAAATTAGTTTATGGGCAGTAGAGACTTGAATGTAGGATAGGTAGTGAGGGAGTCCTAGCCAGTTTAGGGAGTGCAGGGAGTAACAGTGGTGGGAGAGGGATTTAGAGCCAGTAGCAAATTTGGCAATTTTATTGTAGCAGGTTGCTTGTTTGCATTTGAGGGTTGCATGCAGATTGGTGAGGAGAGGAGCCCCATACATGAAGGAGGGAAGGAGGTATGTGGTAGAGAAGAAGTGATTGTGCTGGTAGAGCATTCCTAGTTTCTCATGGGTTTTCTTAATGTTGGCTTGGAGATGAAGGTAGAATTTTAAATGTTCATCAATAATGACACCTAGAAGTTTTGTATGGGAGACTATTTCGATGGGGGTTTTATTATGGCTGACTATGGAAAAAGTGTTTGTGTCTATTTTGGAGTTTTTAAAAGGGGTAAACATCATGATTTTAGTTTTGGATTCATTAAGGACTAAGTGGTTATTTTGCATCCAAGTCTCTGTGCTGTCGAATGCTGCTTGAGTTAATTGAACCAGTTTAGGAAGGGAGTCTGTAGAGCAAATAATGGCAGAATTGTCTGCATATTGGATGAGTTTGGCAGAGGGGATGCATTTATGGATGTCATTTATGAAGATGTTGAATAGTAGAGGTCCCAGGATAGATCTTTGGGGGAAAACAGGCTGATTGTTAAGGCAGGGTGAGGTGGCATTATTCTATTTTGTGGCCTGCTGTCTATCACAGAGATAACTGAAAACCAATTCAAAGAGGAGGGAGAAAGATTACGTTGGGTGAGCTTAGAAAGAAGAAGGGTGTGGGATATTGTATCAAAGACATTAGAAAGGTCTAAGAGAAGAGCAGACACAATATTACCAGAATCGTGGGTGTGGTTAATGTTTTCAAGAAAGGATAGGAGGGCTGTGGTGGTACTGTGGCCAGGTCTAAATCCGTGTTGTGTGAGGGTAAGTAAGTGGTTGTCTAGGAGGTATGGTAAGAGTTGAAGGTGAATACATTTTTCGAGGATTTTTGAGATGGGGGAGAGGATGGTGGTGGGGTGGAAGTTAGGGATGTCAGTGTTGTTGCCTCCTTTATGTAAAGGAATGATGTAGGCTTTTTTTTCCAGAGAAGGGATACATAGGATTCTTGGATAGACTGGTTGATTAATATGCTGATGGGGAGTGCAATGTCATCTGCAGCTGATTTGAGGAAGTTAGTTGGAATGTTGTCAGGGGCATTTGAACATGGCTTTAGTTTTTGATGGAGTTTTTTACAGTGGATACTGGGATGGGTTTGAAGGAGAAGAGAGAGGGGTGGGGAGAGAGTGTGGTAAGGGAAAGGGGAAATGGAAGTTCATGGAATGGAGGAGTTGTGGGGGAAGGATGTGGTGAGCTTGGTAATAGAGTCTATGAAGGAGGCGTTTAATTTGGTGGCAATGGAGTGGTCAGAGGAGTAGGGGTCAGGGCAGGGATTATTTTTTTGGCAAGGACTGAGGAGGTTGGTAATACTGTTCCACAACTTTTTTGGATTGAATTTATGGTTGGTTTGGAGTTGAGAGTAGTAGGTTTTGTGGTCAGATATGATTAGTTTTTTTACTTTATTTTGAAGTTGTTTGTATTCGGTGAGAGTGTTTGGTGTTTTAAGTCTTTGGTGGAGTTTCCATGCTTTGTCACAAGTGTGCATGAGGGCTAGGGTATCTTTGGAAACCCATACTCTTTTAGTTCTGAGAGAGGCACAGGAGTTTAGAATGTTGGTAAATGTATTGTTAAACTGAGTGACAGCGTCGTCAAGAGGAAGAATTTTCAGAGGGTTCCAGTTTATTTGTTTTAGGTTATCTGAAAAGGATTTTGAGTTGAAATCTTTGAGGTTGCAAGTTAAGATATAGTTATGATGTAAGTGTATAGGTGAGGGGGTGCAACGAATGAAAACAGGCAAGTGGTCACCGAGAGAATCAAGCAAAGTGCCACTATCTGAATTATGTTTAGGGTGGGAAACTAAAATCCATTCTCGGATGCTTCCTGGGAGTTGTCTTTATTAGGTCTAGTAGGATTATTAACTATTTGGGAGAAGTTGTATAAGTTGATGGCGTGGAAGGTGGAGATTGATTGAATGGAAGTCCAGTTAATCTTAATGTCTCCTAGGATGATAGTTTCATTGGAGATATTTGCAGAGATCCAAGCCAGTATATCTTCCAGAAGGGGAATATTATTACCAGGAAGGATGTAAAGGGTGGCAATGGCTATATTCTTTTGGTTGTTGATTTTTAAGAGGGCTAGGGTCACTTTGGCTGTACTGAATTTTGGTATTGGGCTAGCATGGCTATGTTCTTGTGGTTGTTCATTTTTAGGGGGGCTAGGGTTAACTCAGCTGTACTGAATTTTGGTATTTGGTTAGTATGGCTATGTTCTTGTGGTTCATTTTTAGGGGGGCTAGGGTCACTTCGGCTGTACTGAATTTTGGTATTGGGTTAGTATGGCTATGTTCTTGTGGTTGTTCATTTTTAGGGGGGCTAGGGTCACTTTGGCTGTGCTGAATTTTGGTATAGGGTCAGTATGACTATATTTTTGTGTTGTTAAATTTTAGGGGGGCTAGGGTCACTTCAGCTGTACTGAATTTTGGTATTGGGTTAGTATGGCTATGTTCTTGTGGTTATTCATTTTTAGGGGGGGCTAGGGTCACTTTGGCTGTGCTGAAATTTGGTATAGGGTTGGTATGACTATATTTTTGTGGTGGTTGATTTTTAGGGGTGCTAGGGTCACTTCAGCTGTACTGAATTTTGGTATACGGTTTGTATATGGTGTTACTGTGAGGGAGGAGGAAAAGAGTAACACTACCCCACCTCCTTTCATTTGGGTTCTGTCATTTCTAATGATTTTATAGTTGGGGGTGATTTCAGAGTCTTTTACATGAGGTCTGAGCCATGTTTCGGTGACTGCTACTATCAGGGAGGTTGTGAGAGAGCCAGGCATAGAAGGTAGGTAGTTTGCTACATAGGCTTTGGGCATTAATTGTTGTGAAAAGAAATGATTTGTGAGGGGTGGAAGTAGGGGTTGGATGTTGATATGTATGTTGGTTTGTTGGAGGACCAGGGTTAGGGTGACTGTCTCCTGAGAGGAGGATGGAGCTGAGTTTGAGGATGTGGTTATGAAGTTTAGAGGCAATCTTGGAGTTGGGCTTGAAAGATGGTATGCATGAGGTGTAGGGATTGTGATGGATAGGGTGGATAGTTGGTTAGGTGAGAATCTTGAAGGTGAAGAGGAGAGAGTTACTGGTTTGGAAGATGTTAGGTGAAATGTAGGAAGAGAAGCAGGGTTCCTTTGAGGAGTGTAGAGAAGAAGGGTGTAGGGGAGGGGAATAGTGGAAGTTAGGCAGACAGGTTAGATGGAGTAGGAGGCAGAGGGAGAGGGAAAGGGGGGTTTGCAGTAGATGGGTTGCAGGGCTGCTATCCATGGCCATGGTAGTGTGGGCTGGAGGAGTGGAGAGTCAAGTTGTAAGTAAAGAGAGGTAGAGGCATGGTTTGGTGTGTTTTGTGTTGAGTAGGAGGGAGAGAAAGTTGATGTGTAGAGAGGAAAATGAGGTTTTAGAGAGTAGGTGAGGTAGGAAGGGAGTGTAAGGGAGTGAGGGAGTAGATGTGTGTAGAGAGAAAAGGTGGATTCAAGGAGTAGGTGGAGGTGGAAATTATAGGCTTAGAAAGTTGGGGAGTCTATAGAGGGATTGATAGGGGGACGGGACAGGTGGAGAGGGTGTTAGGTGGTGTATGATTGGCTGATTAGCGAGAGGGAGTGGTGTAAATTGGTATAAATGTAGAAGTAGTGAGGTCGGGTGGAAATGGGGGCAGGGAGGGGAGCGGAGTGAGCCCACAGGGCGAACAGAGGGGGGTGGAGCCATCTCAAAGTGAATTGCAAGACCAGAAATGATTGCAGAAAGTATCGGTGAAAATTATTAGAATGCAGAGAGAACCGGGAGTAGGGTAGTAGTGTACAGTAAGTGATTGCACCTAGGAATGGGGGTGTACTGCCATCTAGTGGCTAACTTAAGGAAGGCTAAAACGAGTAGAATAAGCAAACAGCAGGCAGGAAAAGAGGTATTAGAGGGGGAAAGTAGGAGAGGGAGATTCCCTTTAAGCAGCCTGTGTGCATGCCGTATACTTAAGTAACATAATGTATAATTATAGGCTAAGAATCAAGGAGCAGGAGGTTAACATACAATCAAATTGGTAGTTGAGGGACAGCAGTTGATTCCAGGGATGGCCTGAATGGTTTTCAAGGAAAAGGTGATAAAAAGGTAAAAGTGAAAGGAAGGATGGGGTTAGAATATGAAATGCAGTTACTGCGTAAGCTAGATATGCTAAGAATCTCCTGCCATCAAACAAATGCAACATATTTCTTTTTTCTAGAAGTAAACACTCACATTTCATAAAATCTAGTCCACTGAACTCTAGTTCAGAAAAACAGAACTGTAAAATATGATGCATGTTCTGATATGTACAGAACAATTTCATTTATTTCACCGGGATGCAATGATACTCAGTGACATGCTACTCCTTATTTGTGTTTTTCTAAGGACTGCAAAAGGCACATCAGTTGCTACATCCACTTTATAATTTTGTATCACAATAATTACAACAATTGGTAGGGTTTGTATGGTACAAAGAGCCTCAGTTCTGGAAAACGTTTCAGCCTTTTCGATGTTGGATATATGAAAGATGAATTTGCAATACTTTTTTTCTACATTAGCCTGTACAGCTTGAGGTTATAGGCTGGAAGTTCAAGCACTTAAAAATTTGCATTTTACAAGGGAGAATCAAGATTCACCGAGTCTCCTTTTGATAAACCTGACATAGTGAAAGCAATAATTTCAAGTAAATATCATTTTCTCTAATTAGAATTTTGAAAAGTGACTCAAGCATTTGTGTGTGTGTGTGTGTGTATGTGTATGTGTGTGCTAGTGTGCGAGTACGCTCATGTGCACGTGTATGTGTGTATATGTGACACTGACTGTCACAGTACATAGAGACAACTATAGTGAGGTGATGAATGCCCTTCTCCCCTGAAATGCAGTGATAATGGAGTTAATCATACCAGTGCAGTGGAGGGGGATTTGACTTGTACAGAAAATACTTGTTTTAATTTCCAAAAAACAGTCTTCTTCTTTTAAGAAGACTGCTCTGAGTAGGTTGATGGCTAAAAAAGTGTCTAAATGCTGCTTCAGTAAAACGAGTCAGAGCCATTACAGGCCTTTCCTTTCTTATTTACTACATATTATATCCCAGAATACTGTAATCCTGACTTGTAACTTGATGGAAGAGATAACAAAAGTTTATTTACCTGGAAAAGGAGATTAACAGGCCATCAGTGTACAGGTTCCAGACCTATCCAGAAGGCAGCACACAAATGCACATAATAATGGGCTAGTATCATGATAATGCTAGGTTGTAAGTATTTTTATGTGAAAATGTATGTTTTTAAAGTATTTTAAGTAACATTTGGGGATTGACAAGAACTATCTATCTGCATCTCTGAGCATGTTTAAGTCGTGAGCAGTCATACCATTTACTTACCATGGTTTTGAACAGAAAATGTAGTTTTAACTATGTAGTTTTAAGTGCTGAATAGAGTTGATTGAGGATGATCAGGACATAGCTAAGGGTCTAGGATACTGAAGTCCAAATCTTTTAGTGGGCATACATCTGTAACATACAGGAGGCACCTACCTAGAATAATGAACTGCAAATCTGAGAGACTGCACTCATATAATCCTCTTTACCAGTTGAATAAAAATGCTCTGCTACAACACTACTGTAGTAGTAGTAGACTTGGTGCCTGCCTCACAGAAAAGAGTATTGAAGACAAGGAAACAACATGAATGGGGTAAGTTTGGCATTGTGGGAGGGCAAGCAGAGATATAATCACACATGTTATACAATTATAAAAAACACTGCACTCTTCTGTTTTAAGGTGTTTAATGCCTGTTGAAATGTCATGGTATATATAAATATGGAATTACTTAAGGAATGAGTGAACTGTCCAAAGGGCATAGGAAAAAAAGATCAATTTAAAATGACCAAATATGTAGGGGGAAAGTGCAACTGCACTCCCGTACCTCTTGCTAACTATATATATATATATATATATATATATATATATATATATATATATAGTGAGATTCTGCTGTACAGCAATAATGCACACACGGTTGCTGGCAGGCAGTAAAACAAAAGAGATTTTATACACACACACTCACACGCACACACACATATACATATATGTACACACACACACACACACACATATATATATATATATATATATATATATATATATATATATATATATATATATATATATATATATATATATATACACATACACACACACACACACACACATACATATATATATATATATATATATATATATATATATATATATATATAGGTCCCTGTCAGTTGATCGAGTTTTCAGAAACTCGAAATTCTTATGTCCGAGACCATATGATCGAGTTTTTGGAAACCCAAAGCTTTTGAATGGAGATTGTGATACAGTGTGGATGGAGAAATTTACCCTTTTCGTCACTGTAGTGTGATCTCAGAGTTGGTACATATAATGTGAGGCAGAGCACCTCGCTGGCCTTGTTCAAGAGAAATCTTGACCAATGGATGGGAGATCGCAGATATACCCCAGGGATTACCTCAGTGTCACTGCTCGACAGAGGCACAGCAAAATAATGGGTATAGTTCCCCATACTAAAGGGGTGGCGTAAGCCACAAAACGATGGGCTAGGCTTGTAAATGCCCTCGGGCAGATAGCCTAGTATGAACCTATGAACCTATGAACCTATAATTTGCAGGGGGTGTGGTGGTGCAGGGTAGCTTGCCCCCCCCCCCTGAAAAAATTTAAAAAAAGGTAGATTTTTGTGTCTTTTTGTGTTTTAATTTTTAATGCTCAAGTTTTCAGAAACTTGATCATATGGTCTCAACCATATGAATTTCAAGTTTCTGAAAACTCGATCATCTGACATAGACCCATGTGTGTATAAATATATATATATATATATATATATATATATATATATATATATATATATATATATATGTGTGTGTGTGTGTGTGTGTGTGTGTGTGTGTGTGTGTGTGTGTGTGTGTATACATATATATATATATATATATATATATATATATATATATATATATATATATATATATATAGATAGATAGATATAGATAGATAGATATACACACACACATTTAAATTTATACCATGAATTCATTTAATCACAATATTCTTCACAAGGGTAACACATCCAAATATTAGCCTGCTTTAACTTATTTTTTTTTCTGGTCTTCTCTAACCTTCAAGCCTCCCTCCTGTTACTCATTTGGCCTTCATACTCCTCCAGGAAGTCATTCATTTTCCCATGAGGCAACTGTCAAACAAGTTGCAAGTTATATCATCATTTACATGAGGATGTGTTTTTTCTGTACTAAACTCTAATGTTCTACTTTTGCAAGTGAATAACCTCTCAAGACCACCTCACCCCCACTTGAAGCCAGTGCTCCTGTGTGATTGCCAGTCTGCACTGGGGATGTTATCACTGGAACATGCAGCAAGGATATGTGGCCCACAGAGATGTGAGCTGGAAATTGCTGCATCTTCCTTTCCTTCCCCATTAGCTTCAATTGCTAATCAAACTTGGGTCACCTGGGGTCATAGTTAGGTTTTATCCCTTTATGCCAATGAAGATGGCACTTTGTTTTAATTTAACATTAAGTGGCATAGCTTGAAACAATGACTCATACTTAGATTTCTACACAAATTCTAGTCATATTTTACCCAAAGGTTTTAATCTGTGCTCAGAACAGAACAGACATAAACATGCAGATGTGAATGCTGTGCAGGTAGTATCCATGAATGAAGAATCAGACAGGGTATTGCATTCAGACCACTCATTTAGCTTGAATATTTTAGACATACTTTTAATCCTCAAGATTCCTGCCCAGCAGTTATTTTGTTGATGCTGTTGCTACTGCTAGTAACTTTAATAGCATCTCTGCAGCATTTGTTAGTAGCTGCATTGTTTAAAGTATGAACCCAGTGCATAGCTACTGTATTCTCTGTATGTGTTTCTATACTGGCAGTAAATGCCTCCCTTTTCTTCCCATTTGGTTCCTTAGTCTTTGCATTGTGCTTTAACATTTTATTGTTTTTTTCAGACTCCCATGAAATGTTCAGTAATTCCATAAAACAAATGCTAATAAATGCATCATAGCATATTTTCCCATGTTTGAAGCCACATTGTAAACAATGGTTGTGGTTTCGACTTGCTTGTTTGTTGCTGGCCACTTATCTTTCTTGACATGCAGTCTGCAGAATTTTTAGATTTATGTTTCATTATATTTAACAGTTTTAAGGTTCATCTTGCTCTATTTCTCACTGATAGCATTAACTATATATATTTGTCAAACTTTTGACCTGCATATTATCTATTTGATGAAATGCACATATCTGTGCTTCTTCCACTGACAGACTCAGTTTTCTTAGTAGTCTACCTCTGATATGGTCATTGCGAATCACATGGAATATTCTGTGTCTGATTAAAGAGTCATGTACTCAAAATGTTGTATGCTGCATTCAAGATCAGTCACATATTTGTCTACTGAATCATGGACCTAGTGATTTCCAGTGAAAAATAAATGATTTATGTATGCCAATTCCTTCTTTAGCTGAAAATATATTTTAAATTTACCTTTAAGCTGAGAACTATTTCTTCGCTTCATACTTTGCCTCAGCATCTGCTCTGTGAAGGCACATTGTAAAATTAATATGTTTTAGCTTACCAACAGGTTCACTCGGCGGTAAACAGCTTAAAGCATTGAGTCCAAAGATTTTAGTTGTCAGAGACATTTCCATGTGTTTTTAAGGCTGTTGACTATTGTAGAGAAGTCATCTTATGCAAAAATCTATGAAAATTGTGCATTAAATACTGTAGTTTTCCAGTATCACAGAAACAAAATAAAAAATATGTGAATGCGATGTTTAACTTTATTTAACAAAAATAAAATATTTTTTTAAATATTCAACTTTGTAAAAACAAACTGTATTGTTTCATCAAGTTTTAAAATGTCTGTGACTGAACACGTTTAAGCGAAAACATGCAGGCAGTTTACTTTAGAGCAGAATGAAAAATGCAGCCTTTGATGTGAAAACAAATGAAAATTTCTTAGAACTAAGTATTATTCTGACACAATACTTTATCTTTATCATAAAACAGTTCTTACATATTGTTGAGGATAACCAAATGAAGAGACATGCATGTGGAAGTCTTGACACCATCGTAATTCACCAAATTGAAAACAAATGACAAAAAATGTATTATTGCATACTTTAAGAAGTAATTTACTCCGGGGAACTACCACATTGACAATACATCCCTTGACCCAGTTGACTGGGATTTGAGAACTTAGGTGGACAGTGACCTGATTTTTGACCTGCATGTAGTTGTTGTTGTAAGAGAGTCCTTCTATATTGCGCAGCTTATAAACAAAGGGACTGTGCCTAGATCTAGGGATGTCATTGTCCCCTTTTACTCAGCCCTCACTAGGCCAGTCAATGAATATGATGCCCCTTTAACATGTATCTGTCCAGATGTTTATAACAACTGGAATGTCCACAGAGATAACCATACTAAAAGTATACAAGGCCTAAACAGCATGTCCTATGTGGACTGACTCAAATCCCTGTCACTATACTTGATATCCTACATACTGCTAAGAGGTGACCTCTGACTGGCATACAAGGTATCCTCTGGCTCAATACTGATGGATTTATTGCACATCAACAAGTCAGATTATTGGATTTATTTTACATCAAGTCAAACAGCATCAGAAATACTCAGTCAAGGAATTTAAGTCTCTTCTGCAACATCAACAGTATGGTTTAAGATATCTGTATATCTTGCAGAGGATACTGCTGCTCTGGAACAGACTCCCCATCCATGTAAACCTCCATATCCATATTCAAGCACAACTTGGATCTATGGATAGGAAACAGAGAATTTGCCCCATGACTGATCCCTGTACTACTAATGGACAGAGGCAGATCGAGTGCTTTATCCCATGCATGGATCCCATTACATTATATATGGTATGATCCCAGTAATTCTTATTAGGGGTAATATACCATTATTAACAATGGGAAGGGGTAAGGCCAATATCTACCCAAATGGGATAGGTGAATTTGGATACTAAAAAGGGAAATTGTCTAGGCTTAAAACAGCCCACAATGGCAGCTAGCATAGTACTTGCCTATGAGCCTGTGCACCATAGACTGACTGACTGGCAGCATCATATCATGTACAGCTCTAGCTGGCCTCAGCTCTGCGAAAGAACCATACTATTACTACTTCACAAGTCAATATATTTAACGTGTGTTTCCTCCTATATTTCAGGTTCTTACACTCTAAGATAGCTACCAATAACACTTTCAGACTGACATGATTTTCTTTTTCAGTCTGTTTGTCTTTCTCCCAGAATGGAGTTTGGGTCTGTATAATATGACACAGCTTAGACATATATGAGGTTTGTTTTTCCTGCATTTAGTTACAATGCTATTGCTGTGACACTGTCCTTTATGCTGTCTTTTTAAAGGACTAACTCTTATATGTCCTTATTTTAAGCTGACTAAAGCTTGTTGGAATTTTGTGTAGTCCTTACATGTCCTATTTATATTTTCTTCAATACAAAAGAGGTAAAAAAGGATGTAGTACTTGTAGATCAGTTGGTTTAATGATCTGGTTATGCTATGTATGTGTTGGTTGGCCATAGCAACTGCAGGTGGGCGTGTTCTACTCAGTGCAGTTAACACAGCGTTGTAACATTCCAGTGGCAGTTAATAAAGAAGCTGTTAAACTGAAAACAGGTCTCCTCGCTCATTTCAACATGGTGTCAGAAGTTGCTCGCCAATGAGAATTTTTTCATAATTTTTCCTCGTTCAAGAAAAAAAAAAAAAAAGAGGTATGCGTTACAAGTGGCTAATGGGCTAACAGAGCATGGCGGAAGGATTTCGCAGACCAGACCCACTCGTCTTCGATGGAGACGTTGCTGAAAATTGGCGCGTATTTGAAAGGGAGTATGACATCTTTATTGAGGCGGCCCACTCAGATAAACCAGACAAAACGAAAGCTTATATCCTCCTCAATCTAGCAGGGGCAGAAGCCATCGAAAGGGAATGCTCGTTTGTCTATGCCGCAGAAATTAGGGTGCCACCTGCAAGAGACGGGCAGGACGGAGCCATTATTCATCCAGCGGAGTCCAGAGAGGACCCCAACTGTTTAAAAAAGAAATTTCGGGAAATGTGCAACCCACAATATAATAAAATAATGGAGAGACACAAGTTTCATTCCCGAAATCAGAGACAAGGTGAGACTATTGAGTCTTTTATTAGTGATTTAAAGATTAAAGCCAAAAGTTGTCATTTTGGAGATTTAACAGATGAGTTAATCTGTGACAGGATTGTTTGTGGCATAAATAATGACAGTATAAGGAAGGCCCTTTTACGTGACAGTGACTTGACCCTATCCAAAGCCATTTCTATTTGCCGTGTTTATGAAATGACTGAGGAGAATACTAGGGCTCTTGCCAAACAGCCGGCCGCAATGGTGGATGCACTGCAGCTAGGCTCCACCAGATGGCGTCCCAGGACAAATTATAAGCCTGTAGGTGGGCAGGATGTAAAACTCATCAGGAACTGCAACAATTGTGGAGGCAACTACGCTGCACAGCGAGACAAATGTCCTGCGTTTGGCCAGCAATGCCACAAATGTCAAAAATGGAACCACTACAAAAAATGTTGCAGATCCAAGCCTCAACATGAACATCCTAAAAGGAAAAGTTTTGTTAAAGAATACCATAACAAACAACCCGTGCATCAGCTAGAGCTGGAGCCTCCGGACATCAACACTGATGACACATTCTATGTAGATGGTGTCGAGCCCATTGCAGTTGTGGACAATGTAAGTACCCAAGTAGAGTACCAGGATGAAGGATTTGTCACCCTGTATGTACGAGATAAGCCTATTAAAATGAAAATCGACACGGGGCAAAATGTAATGTGATGGCAAAAAGCACTTTTCTCCAGCTGTATGAGGGACAGATTTTGACATGCAATAAAACAATAAACCTAGTGGCCTACGGAGGCAGCAAGATCGAAACAGCTGGTTCTGCTACACTTTCTCTGTCACTGGATGGACAACAACACTTACTACCGTTCTTCCTTGTGGATCGTGATGTTGTGCCACTGCTGGGATTTCGAGCATGTGTACGTCTAGGACTTGTCACACTGAGCCCTCATGTCCACCAGGTCAGTACAGAGCCTGACATTGATTTTACAAAAAATGTCTGTGAACAGTATGATGATGTGTTCAACGACAAGCTTGGAGAACTTCCAATAATATATTCCATGACTCTAGATCCTGAGGTGCAGCCCATCATCCGGCCAGCGCACCGCATTCCTATAGCTATGCAAGCCCGAGTTAAGTCAGAACTTGAAAACATGGCCAGCAAAGGAGTCATTACAGCGGTCTCTGAGCCCACAGACTGGGTTTCATCAATGGTGGTAGCACACAAGAAAGACAAAGAGGAGATAAGGCTGTGCATTAATCCTAAAGACTTAAACACGGCTTTAAAGAGACCCCATTACCCAATGCGCAGTGTTGAGGAAGTTGCCACCCAAATGGCAGGTGTGACTCTGTTCTCAGTGCTTGATGCGAAGAGCTCGTTTTGGCAGATAAAGCTCGACCATAAGTCATCATTTAGCACACCCTTTGGGCGCTACAGGTTTCTACGCATGCCTTTTGGCATCAATTCAGCAAGTGAGGTTTTCCAGCGCTCAATGGAGCAACTATTCGCTGGCTACCCTTGTGCCATCATAGTTGACATCATTGTGGGAGGTCGTGATGCTGTAGAACATGACACGAACCTAAAGAAGGTACTTGACCGTGCACAAGAGATCAGACTCCGATTAAACCCCCACAAATGTAAGTTCCGTCTGGATCAAGTTTGTTACGTGGGACACATGTTCACAAAAGAAGGTCTCAGGGCCGACCCCACAAAGACGGAAGCTATCACAAATATGCCAGTTCCCCAAAATTCCCTGGCTGTACAGCGTTTCCTTGGTATGGTAAATTACCTGGGAAAATTTATCCCAAATCTCAGCAGCATTGCAGCACCGCTCAGGCACCTAATACACAAGGATACCGTCTGGTGTTGGCTCCCACAACATCAACAAGCATTCGAACACCTCAAACCATGCCTAGCCAGCTCACCAGTCCTATCGTATTTTGATGTAAAGAAGACAGTGACATTAACCTGTGATGCTTCACGTTACGGACTGGGTGCTGCATGTCTGCAAAGTGGTAAGTCAGTAGCATACGCATCTCGCATGCTCACCGATACCGAGACACGCTACGCACAAATCGAGAAAGAATTGTTGTCAGTTGTGTTTGCGTGTACCAAGTTTAGAGACTACATATACGGAAAACCCACGGTAGTTGAAACAGACCATCAGCCCCTTGTTACAATCCTAAAGAAGCCAATCCACACTGCCCCAGCTCGCCTACAGAGGATGTTACTGCAATTACAAGCTTATGACCTAACGCTTGTTTACAAGAAGGGTAAGCACATGTACCTTGCGGATACTCTGTCACGAGCCCCAAGCAACAGTGTTTCCCAAACTCAAAGTGCAAATAATAACTTCAAGGTGATGTCTGTCAGCTACATCTCTACAGCCAGGCTGGAGGAGCTAAGAGCCCACACGGCAAGGGACCAGGTCCTGCAAACTCTAAGCACAGTGATTCAGAATGGCTGGCCCAACAAAGACTGCCAGGTTCTGCCGTCTGTGTGTCCATTCTTCCCATATAGAAAAGAGTTGATAGTGGAGAACGGCGTTGTCGTTAAAGGTCACAGGGCGGTCATCCCCGACTCCCTACAACAAGAATATATTAATATTATGCACAGAGGTCACCCAGGCTTAGAAGCCACAAAGCGCAGAGCAAGAGGCACTGTATTTTGGCCAGCAATGAACAAAGACATCGAAAGAGAGCTGCTGTCCTGCTCTGTATGTAACAGTACCCGACCACACCAACAGAAGGAACCTCTACAACAACATCTGGTTCCTACCCTGCCTTGGTCTACGGTCACCACGGATATGTTCGAATGGCATGGACAACAATACATGGTGCTGGTCGACTCCTATTCAGGGTGGTTTGAAATTGACCTTCTCCGGGACACATCTTCAGCAGCGGTGATCACAAAACTGAAAAGACACTTCTCCATCCACGGAGTACCTCACACCCTGATTTCTGACAATGCAAGACAATACACCAGTTAGCGTTTTAAAGTGTTTGCCCAGCGGTGGGACTTTGTCCACATAACCAGCAGCCCAGAGTACCCCCAGTCCAACGGATTGGCTGAAAGGGCTGTCCGCAGTGCCAAGCTACTGATGGAAAGGTCTCACAGAGACGGGACAGACGTTTTCCTCAACCTACTGAACATCAGAAATGTCCCGCATGACAAAACGCTGGGATCACCCGTAGAACGTCTAATGTCCAGGCAGACTCTCTCAACTTTTCCTGTCAGCACCCGTCTGCTGGAACCGGCCCCAAAGGATGTGGAACAGGTCAATGTGCAACTTAAAAAGAAAAGGCTCATTCAGAAGCAGTACTATGACTCAACAAGCCGCCCATTATCACCACTCAGAGAGGGTCAAGTGGTCAGGTTGCAGGCAATTAAGGGACACGACCGCCTGGGCACAGTGAAGGAGGTATGCAGCGAGCCACGCTCATACATCATTGAATCTAATGGTGGCATCTACGGGAGAAATCATTGCCACATCCTACCTGTTGGTGAACCGCCACCACCTCGACAGATCGATCCTGCCGATGGTTGTTCCCATCTAGCTGACCCTGCCACACCGGACACTCCTTCCCTCGCTCCACGGCCCCGGCAGGCATTTCAACCAATGCCTGCGCATACTCAGCATTCCAGTGTGCAGCAAGTTCCTGTAGCTTGCTCTCCCACCAAGAAGACACACAGTGATACCCCCTATGTGACACGTTCAGGTCGCATTTGTAAGCCTAACCCCAAATACTGTTCTTAAGAGGGAAAAAAAAAAAAAAAAAAAAAAAAAAAAAAAAAAAGGGATGTGATGTATTAATGCATTGTATTTTGGTTTTTACTTATCTAGTATTCAGTTGCCATGTTAGATAGCCAGTGGTGAAAGCTGAACGTTTTGTTCCATATCGTCTGTTCTACTAGCTCATCATTCATTATTTAAGTTTGAGTCATTGTGGTTCAGCTTTGCAATACACAGCATGAGTTGGTTTTCATACAAAGGAGTAACTAAAAGGAGATAGGGTTACCACCTGTCCCACTTTGCGAGGGACAGTCCCTCTTTGGGCAGTTGTGTCCTGCAAAAAAATTGAAAAAATGGCAAATGTCCTGAGATTTTAGGACAAAATTATTTCCTATATTTTATGTAATAGTTGCATAAAACAGTTATTCTGTATCTGAAACACCTAAATGTTGTAAGAAACAGAATAAGCAACTAAAATAATATAAGAAAAAGCTTTTATTTAGGCAAAAAACTGATGTTCTTTCCTTTGTAGTGGCCACGAGTATGTTTTGCCCTGCAAAATCTGACATCTGTACCAAAAATGTCCCACTTTGGGCATTTGAAAAGGTGGCAACCCTAAAAGGAGAGGATGTAGATCAGTTGGTTTAATGATCTGGTTATGCTATGTATGTGTTGGTTGGCCATAGCAACTGCAGGTGGGCGTGTTCTACTCACTGCAGTTAACACAGCATTGTAACATTCCAGTGGCAGTTAATAAAGAAGCTGTTAAACTGAAAACAGGTCTCCTCGCTCATTTCAACAGTACTTATGAGGCTTTCGCTTCCTCACACTTTTGATAAGTATAAAAGTTGTCAGTTTTGCCTATTCACTGACAACTAACAGTTGTCACATTAAAGAGCTAGTAAGACAAATGACAGAGCATCTAGTTTATGATAACATGTTTAATTTCATATTAATTTGTGTAAACTCAGTACTTCACTGTTTACCATTTTGTTTAGATAGTGTTGTCATAGAACTCAGTCTTGTTCTTCATATAAAGCACATATTAACCCATCAAGTGAATTCTTTTTTCCAAATATTCAGTTGGAGAATTTTATAGCACTTTGCTGATGTCATCAAAACAAAGTCTCAGTATATAAAATGGTGGGTGGTGAGTGTGATGGTCCGGTAACACGGTCTCACTATCTGCACCCCTAACAACCAAATAATATGCAAGGGGCTTTTGGCCTTAAGAGTGTATGGTAAATGTACATTACTTCCTTGAGTAATAGCCAGCAAATGCGCACTCAAGCATGATTTATATTGACCATCTGGAGAGCAGAGTTATAACCAATGGTTCTCCAGTGTTGTACACACCTTCCTCTACACCCAATGCCTTTCAGTGCGCTCTTACCTTCAGTAACTGAAAGTTGTCCCACATTATTTTGCACATGCATGTGCACACACACATGTATGCACTCAAGTACACATACGCACACACACACACACACACACACACACACACACACACACACACACACACACACACACACACACACACACGCGCGCACACAAACAGACTAAGCTCTCCAGCAGGGGTTAAATATATCTTTCCATTACTATTACTCCATTCCCTACCTTCATAGTTACACTCTGCCACCAATCAGACCAAGCTAGTGCAATAAAATACAACCACAGTCATTGTTAAATATTTCTGTGCATACATACACACAAATATTTCACACATAGATAATAATGCCCTTTTAGCCTGCTAATAATGCCCTTTAAGCTTGCCTTTTATGGCAGAAATAGCTTTTAGCAGTAACTTTTTTAAAGACATATGCCAACAGTTGAGATGCTACCAGGTATGTACATACATCCCTCTACTTGTTTACAAAACAACTAGCCACACATTTTTGGAATTATATTAACAAGACTATTTACCTGAAATAAATAAAATTAAATAATATGATTTGTAAATTTAAATATATAAGCAACTGTACACTTGCAGAATGAAATACAAAATATATGTGCTTTAACAGACTAATGGCATATAGCGACAGTTTACCTATTCCAGTCCCTACCAGGAGGTGAATGTTTTACTGAATTCTGTCTACCTCTGGCTTGTAAGTTCAAACATCAGTTGTATAGTCACACAGACAAGAAATCCCAGGCTGGAGTTTCTGTTCCACAGCTGCAGTCCACTGCTCACGTTTTGAAAGCAAGACTAAAACTAATGAACTGACAATTGCTCCAGCTGTTTAAAATAGTCTCAAGATCTATATTTTCTGTGTGGCTTTAATTTGGAATATATATGTTCTTTTTTTTTTTTTTTTTTTTTGAAGTCACAAAACTTTGGGGAAGCTGCAATTCAAATAAAGAACACACTCCCTGACTGGGAGTACCATTTCAAGACATTGAATAAGTACATATTTGAAAGTCAAGTTCACTTTTTAACAGCTCTGCTGTTTTTCATTGAAAATAATTGCATATTCCACATAGTTCACATTCTTTGCACCTTGTACCTTTTACCTGCTAAAGATTTACTGAAAGCAATTGCCACAGCCGCAAGGAAAAATACATTTAGCTTTGTTTAATATGACTTTTTTTTCTCTATTTTTTAATGAAAGACAGTTAAGTGTTGCCCTGCCTATTACTGCGACCAGCGATGAAAACTACAGGAATCACTGCTCTGTAGCTTATAGCATGCAGGCAGAGAAAAATTCATTTCTGAAAAAAAAAATGTGAGACCTAGTTATGTAAAATGATAGGATATTTTGGGATATGTGACATGGATGCAAAAAGGTTTTCAAGGGCTTCTGGGCACTAAACATCTATGTGCTATTATAGAATGAAAAAAATGACTATAAAGAGAAAGTACAGGGTACTAAAGGAGTCATTGTTTGCACTTGTAAAATGAAGTCTGTTTGCACTACTTTTTAAGTATTCTGCGCCCACTGCATTACAGATTGTACCTTTGCAAAAAAGGCATGTTAGAAATAAACCTGCACCTTGGATGTTTACTGAGCTAAAACAATTTTTTGCAATACAAACACATACACACACACACACACACACACACACACACACACACACACACACACACACATGTACATGCGCACCTACATATGCACACATAAAAAAAAGCTCAGAAGAGATACAAATTTATTAATGGTCATTTGGACTGACAAACAGAGAAATTAGAATACAATGCAAAAGGTTTGCAAATAGAGCCATCACCAATATCCTGAACCATAGAAAGTTATTTTTAGTTGGAAATACCCTGAGCTTCTGAAAGGAAGTTAAAAATTTTGCTAGCAGAACCAACCAAAATCATATTTCCTCCTTAGACCACAGTAGTAAAAGAGTGTGTGCAGGTGTGTGTGTGCTCACCTCTGAAAAAAGTCAATGCATATGCAAGTTACTTTTAGAACATTGTACAGTAGATGAGCTGCTATTGCAAGCTGCATCTTGCATACACAAAAGTATATGTGGCTTCAGAAATGATTTTCAGTTTGTAGATGTCTCAGTATCAGAAGTTAATAAATGGCTTAAAGTAATTTTGGGTTATGGCCAATCTACTGTTGATATTTTCTGTCTCCACCCCATTAAAACTTATATTCAACACATAATTGCACACTGATAGAGTTCCATATATAACCAATGAAACAAAACTGAAAACCACAACAAATATGCAAAAAAGAAAAATGCTGCCACAAACATATACCAGATACAAAATAAAATGTTGAAGTAGCAAACAAACACCAACTGTACCACAGCTAGGAGGTTTATTATAAAACAGGTAAGCGCTTTCAGGGATGTGTCTCTTCATCAGACAACTCACAAAAACAATTAATTCCTTACATAGTAGAAGCACCTGCTATCAATTAAGTCTTAAAGATACAATGTTAAATACAAATGCTTTAACCTGGTCCACTCTAGTATATCTTGAATATGCATATATCTGGTTCAAAAATGCATAAATATTAGAACACATATTGTGTAAATGAGTCATGGTTAATAATGGCATAATGGTTAAGGTGCTTACCTTACAGACACAACATGCAGGGTTCAACCCCCACATGGAGCAACCATCCAGGCTCAAAATGGCCCACAAGGGCACCCAGCCCAGCACCAACCCATGAACCCATATTAAAATTCCTAAAACCATGTCCTACTATACAAAACATTTTTAAAAACATAAACTATAACATGCAACATAGATATAAATATATAGTGCACTAACACCATGTAAAATATAATATGTATGTGTATGAAAAAGCATGTTGAAATATAACAGTATCTATACAAGTATAAATATGTATGCATGTGTGTATAAAGATATATAGAAAAAAATTATGCATATAAATAACTAGAAAATATCTATAAAAATATATAAAAAATATACATGTACATATGTAGATAAAAATGTATGTATATAAAAATGTATATACATAAGAAATACATAAATGACTTAGTATGTCATAATGACAGAACATAAATGCAATAAATACAATTATACATTAAAGTTCTAAAATCCTAACAGTCAGTGTTTTAGTGGACGAGCTTTTAAGAACGGTTTCAAGGACACCATATTGTTAAGACCTGGTGGTTTATCTGCGTTAAACAACATAATCCATTTTTGTTCTGCAACCTCTGTGTCATTCGACAAATTGCCCCCTCTCAATCTCTCTGGCAGAACTTGTAGAGCAAGGAACTTAAAATTATGGTCTGGTCCCTTGTTCTTATTATGCATGGCTATAGCACTACTCTCTTTACAATTCTTGATGTCCCTGTAGTGTTCCAATATTCTCTCTTTCAACCGCCTGTTAGTCTTACCTATGTAGAAACTAAAACATACTGTGCAATAGGCAAGATACACTACATTAAATGTTGTACAATCAGCATATTGACTGCTGTTAAAACTGAAACCCTTAAATGGGTGTACAAAGCTTCTACCACTGTGAATATACTTGCAGGCTGTGCAATCTCTACATATGTAGGTACCCAATCTATCAGATCTATTATTGGTGGTTGATGTATTGTTCCTATGGCAAAGGTGACTCTTTAAAGTTCTGTTATTCCTAAATGTAAATTTAGGTTTAGGCCCAATAATGCCTTGTAGATCACTAATTGTGGAAAGAATACCCCAATTCTTGGTAATCACTTTACAGACAGAATTAATATTACTAGCAAATGTTAATGGCATCCTTAGGGTGTTATCAATAACCCCTTGGATATGGCTAGTCATGTTATTGTTAATGATTTCAGTATTTGGTTCAATGCTCCCTTCTTCATAGAAATAAGGTCTGCACCTTCCATCTCTATTGCTCCAAACTTTGTTAATACATTTATCTATATCGTGTGCATTATATCCCCTCTCTAAAAATTCTATCTTCAATAGCTGTAGAGCACTAGCTAGTTCACTGTCATTGTTGTACAATCTCATGGTCCTGTAGACTTAACCCTTAATGATATTCCGCTTGGTATGGTTAGGATGCATACTTGTGCTATGCAGGTAGTTGTTCTTCCTAAAAGGTTTCCTATATAGGCTGGTTTTGATATGAATTAAATCATCTTTCCTAACCTTAACATCCAAGAAATCAATGTCATGTACAGAATACTTAGATGTGAACCTAAGGAACATAGTAGTATTGTTCAAATAAGCAAATAATTCATTTAAATCAGCCTCAGTACCATTCCATAGCAAAAATATGTCATCCACAAATCTAGTATACCAGCTAATATGCTTACTGTATTTAGCATTAGATAATACATGAGTTTGTTCTTATTGTACAAGGGAAAGGTTGGCATAGCTATTGGCACAAGCTGTGCCCATAGCTACGCCAACTTTCTGTAAATAATAGTTCTTGTGAAAAATGAAAACATTGTTGGTCAAAATGATGTCCAACAATGCACAAATCAACTCACATTTATTCCTGGTATGATTTGTAATATTAAGTAATTCCCTTACATTGTCAATACCCCATTCATTTGGGATGAAAGTGAAAAGTGATTCTACATCCATTGTCATAAAAAACAACTGCTATCACCATTAATCTCAGCCCATTTCAATCTAAGAGTTTCCAAGAATGTTTTAGAGTTTTTAAGTACACTATTACAATCTTTCAGTAATGGGTGTAGATTTTTTTCAACAAAAATCAAAAGGGGCTCTCTCACCCACCCTTTGCTAGATACAATGGGGTGCATTGGTGGTATATACAGACTTTTATTGATCTTAGGTAACCCCTATACCTCTGGAACAGTAGGGCTGCTCACAGTAAAATACTCAAATAATTGCTCATTAATCATTCCTGTAATAAGCAGATCAAAAATCAAAAAGGAAACCTTATCTGTAATGCCCTTCACAACAATGCATGATACAGATTGATATGCTACATCATTATTTAACAATTCAAACATTTGTTCAAGATATAGTCCCTTGTCTAGGACAACAATCCCTCCTCCTTTGTCGGCAGACCGTATCTCAATAGAGTTCATTAGTTTCAATTCTTCCAGGGCTTTATATTCAGATTTGCTTAAATTATAAAAAGTCTCAGAACAATTACCAGTATTTAATACTTCTCTAATCTGTTTGTCACATACTTCAATAAATGTGTCTATAATAGCATTACTGGGGGAACATATGTGCTGGGCTTCTTAAAAATACATTTATTCATTTGAGTGTTAGTACCAAACATAGTTCTTAAAGTTAGACTGCGGCCAAACAGATGCACATCTCTTAGAACTTCAGGTAGATGTGCTTACTTCGCTGGCACAAAAGTTAAGCCTTTATTTAACACCATAGTCTGACAACTATCACCACCATTTGTAAAAACATTGCAGATTTTTCCCTCATACTTGTTCTATTAGTCATAAAATCTGTGGTTTCTGTATTTTTGTGGTCTTGGAAAGCCAGTAGTGCATTGGTGCAGTGGTAGCATTGTTGCCTGACAGCTACAGGTTCTCTGGTTTGATTCTTGGCTGGGGTGCCTTACCTTCTCTGTGGAATCTGTATGCCCTCCCTGTGTTTGTGTCCTCCCATCTTACAAAGACATGTCTGGAGTGTTTCTCCCTGGGCCTCTGCTAAAAATTAGCTTTTGTTCCAAGTCAGACTTTCCTGGTTAACAAATGTTAAAAATGACACACATTTGAATATCAGACTTCATATTCTTCAGAAAGTGCATAGTAACACAAAAGCTTTTATTCTAGCAATTTTCTAAGTGTATAAGATGGCTATTTGAAATTTGTCCCTATTTTTGGGACTGTATTCCCCCATTATTGGCTTCATCCAGGTTTTTTGTGCTAAGGTTGAGAGCTATGGTAAGAACTGAATTCATTGAATATGTTTGAGGGCTATATTCCCCCATTACTGGCTTTGTCCAGGTGTTTTTTTTTGCTAAGAGATTGAGAGCTATGGTGAGAACTGAATTCACTGAATGTTTGGGGGCTGTATTCACCCATTATTGGCTTTGTTCAGGTGTTTTGTGCTAAGAGGTTGACAGCTGTGCTATGGTGAGAACTGAATTCACTAAATGGTAGCCATTTAAGTTTCCATCTTCCTCTTTCACAAAACAGCTGATTTGGCATAGTGGTATATTGCTCTGACTGTTTTGCACAGGGTCATGGGTTTAAGGCTTGGCAGTGAACTGTATGGTGGTAACACAACATTTTATTCTAGCAACTTTCCAACATTATACAAGCAATGTTTACAATGTGTCCCTGGTTTTGGGCTTTTGCCCCCCCCCCCCAATATACTTTGGCTTTTTCCAGATTTCTTTGTGCTGCAAAGTTCAGAGATCCAGCTGAGTGAGTAGATTTTACAAGGAGCTGAGAGCTGCAGGGGAGCAAAAGTTTAGTGCTGCTTATGCTGAGTCTGCTTGCCTTGTTAATAGCACAGCAGATAGTATACTTGCTTTTGATGCAGAAGGCTGTGGGTTCTACTCCCATAGTATATATATATGCATTGCTGATACTGTACTGTGCAAAGTGGGTGGATGCTGCACTCCTTTTTGGCGAAGATACTTTGTAACTATGAACCTGTTATCAGTTTGCCATCCATTCCCTATTGCAATATTACTAGCTTATCATTTTTTTTAGTGTAAAATAGGCAATTTATTCCTCAAGGGTAACAGGTACTTTATTTGTAGATGAAACAATGAAATACAAAGTTGTTTGCTAGCAGCAACCTCTTCCTTAGTTACAGATCTCTTTAATGTGGAATTATTTAGATGACTTTTACTTCTTCAGAGATTGTGCATATGTACTGATACTGGTGGACTGTAGAAGTTTGAGTAGACTTTTATGATGGAAATGTTCTGAATTGGGCAGTTTTGTCATTACTGGTGCATGCATTTTGTTTCATTGTTGACTGGAAAATTTTCAAAACAAAAAATTTAAAACACCCTCTAAAACTGTACTGTATTGTACAAGGAATATAATTTAATATAATCAGGAAGGTGTATGAAAGAGCATGTGTATTTTTCATGTGCAAGGGGCCTGTGATTTGAAAACAGCCCAAACCCAAAGTTAATCTGCCACTGGCAAAATGTATTTTCTTTGAATGTGGGTTTCAATGCTGTTTCAGTGAATGTGAGTTTTCAAGGGCAGAGAAGTTTTAATGCTAAGTCTGTTTTCATTGTGAGACTGCATTGCTTTGTTTAGCAGATATGATATCTATTAGTGTTTGTGCTGTAAAATGCAAAATAAAACTTTCAAATGAAGTCCAAATCATCGCAGAAGTAAAGCAGTATGCACATTAGTGTTTATGGTTTTTGTTTTTTGGCTTTTCCTGGTTAGTGTTTATGGTAAATGGGGTGAAATAGCCAAGTAATGATTCATTGGAATGGCTGTGTGTGTGTGTGTGGGGGGGGGGGGGGGGCTCCATTCGACCATGATTTTGTGAGGGGGGAAGGGCAGCAAACTCAGACAGCCCCGGCTCTCAACTGTCCAGATTTTTGCAGAATGAAGAGATTTTTGCTTCTTATTTTTGGTTTGTTCCTCATAAAATTTGTGGTTTTCTGTCAAATCATTTAGGAATGAAGTCACTAAATAATGAGAGACACTGAGCTTCAGACTTCATAACCTTCAGAAAAATGCATGCTAAAGCAAGACCTGTTATTCTATCAACTGTCTCAGTTTATACAAGAGAAATTTTCAGTACTGTTTATATGTTCCCCTCATATATTTGGCCTTGTCCAGATTTCCTGCATTAACAGGTTGAGAGGTACATGCAAATAAATTGCTTTATAGAATTATGCATATCCAAACCTCTCAACTGTCCCAGATTTTGGCTCAAAATGTTGCTCTTCCTCTAATAATCCCTCCGCAAAATGGCAATTTTGGAAGAAAACATGGAGGGTTTACAATTAATAAATAACTGTAATAATCAGTTATAGATTGCTTTTATTTCAGAAATGCATGTAGATTCTTTTATTTTGTCAGATGCTCAAGTTATCAGTACTAACATTAAAAAGTGTCCCTTCTTTGATAGGTTCCCAGCTGTATTGTGTGGTTATTTTATATTTTTGAATCACATTTTTGGTCCATTTTTCATAAAATTGTGTTTTTTTGGCAAATCAGTGGCAAATCGTTAAAGATTGAAGTTAGAAAATAATGACAGACATTTCAGTTTCAGATTTCATACCCTTCAGAAAATTCATACTAATGCAAGACCTACTATTCTATTATCTTTCTATGTTATAAGAGCAATATTTAAAAATTGTCCTTATTTTTGGGCCTTTGTCCCACTTCTATGTATTGCTTTGTCCAGATTTCTTGCTCTAAGGTTGAGAGGTATGACAAATGTGTCAGGGCCATCACAGTCAGCCAGAGACATTCCAAATTGTGACATACTTGTTGCACCCCACTCCCCCATGTAGTGATTCTGGATGTGTCTAAGCAAGGCAAGGAGCAGTTGTGCAGTGTAAATGTGCAGACTATCCCCCCATCCAAGGTAGACACAAGTACTACAATGGCTTTTCATCTGTCCTTGATTTTGCAGAATGTTCTGGTTTCTGTCATATTTTTATACTGTTGATTTATGCTTATTATTATTCAGAAAGTGCCTGTTGCTCTGTGTTTAAGTAGCAATGCCTTAATGACCATCTGGTAAGCTTGTCTGAGATTGTAAGATGCAATTAAGTTTTAATAAGCATACTGTTAATGAATTGCCAACATTGAAGGCCTTTCTGTTGTTGCCATGCAGAGAATATTTACATAACTAGATAATATATAAGCCTTGGATATTGAAATGCATATGACAGTATTTGTAATAAAGGACAGGATTACATTATTTTAAGAGCTCATTACAGGCTTTACCTGCAAATTAAACAGAATGCCAGTCTATCATGTGTGGTCCATATCCTGTGCAGTAATCCTTTAAGCAATGTATGTTAAGCTTGTTTCCTGTTTGCTTTTCGTTTTTTACTTTGATCATGTTTTCCCCATGAAACAAGTAGATAGTTGTTGTCAGGCAGCAGGTCTTTTTTGGATAAGAAACATTTTTACAAGTGGGGGTATCACAGAGATTGCTACTTTTAGCATGTTACTTAGTACTTTAATAAAGCTGAATATAAATTATAATTAGAACTGGAGTACAAGGAGAAGTGGTTTGAGTTGAGTCTGCTTGTTTTTCTTATACTTGATTTTGACTAGCATTCCAGTAATGTATTTAAAAAGTAATTTATTTTTTCATGCCTCACAACCTTTTTGTTTCCATCTAGCTATTAAGCAAGCTGTCATGCAGCCAATGGATTGAATTTTTTTTTTCTTCTACACTTTCCTTTTTCTTGACTGGACTTTAATAATGATGGTTGGGCACCCAGGGCAGCATATTTAATTAAAGTTGCAGTTTTTGTGGTTTTGAGCATAGCTCCTCCTCATTCTGGTTGGCCACACCCATTCACATTGACCCCTACCCATTCAGCTATCTCCTGCAGCCCCCCTTTGATTTGAAGTCACCAGCCGCCACTACTTCCCACACATGTCAAGCAGACCACCTCACTGGCCCTCTTCAAGAGAAATCTTGATGAGTGGATGAAAAATTGAAAATTCACCCTAGGGATCACTCCAGTGGCTTTACTCGACAGAGGCACTGGGAACTAAGGTTGGGTGGCACGATGCCAGGGTAATCCTATGGGCTAGGCTTGTAAAGGCCCCAGGGTCATTAGTCTAGTAAATACCTATAATGTAACATTAAAATAAATAGCATGTCCAATGAAAAAGATTAATATATGAACATTTAGACTTATTATTTATTTTTTATTTTATTTTACATTTGTTGACCGGGGTAGTCTAGCTGGAGATATTTCCATTTTCAGTAGAGGCCCGGGGAGAAAAGCTCCACATACTTAATAATAATATAGAAAAAAAAAAAGGAATAAGAGGCAATGCCACATACATTAGGAAGGAATTAACGTAACATTTTAAAGTAAACCATCGGGTTAAAAATGTGGAAGATAACATTTACATAACATTTGTTGGCAGAGTAGTAATGTAAAGGAAGAGAGAGAAGATAGGTTATAGGCTAATAGTAGAATATTAGTCAGGGTTACAGCAAGGGCATAACCATTGTAGTTTTAGGTGATTTTTAAGATTAAGTTTGAAGAGGGGAAAAGAGGAAATAGAGGTTAGGTTGGGTGGCAGCATGTTCCATTGCTTACCTGTGGTGGTGGAGAACAAGGAGTCATCAGCTAAGTTGTTAGATTTGGGTATATAAGCTAGGAGTTTATTAGAGGAGCATAGGGAATGAAGATTATTATAGGGTGTTATAAGATTGTTTAGTGTAGGTGTGTTGTTAGGAAGGTAGAAGATTTTGTGAGCAGTAGTTAGTTGAGAGAGTAGCAGCGCATTTTGCAGTTCAAGCCAGTCTAGCTGATGTAGGTTAATGCAGTGATGGGTTCTGTAGGGCTTACCAGTTACAAACCTTGCAATACTGTTGTAGGCTTTGCTAAGTTTGTTGAGATTGTTTTGCTTTAAATTGGTGTAAATGGGAGAAGCATAGAGGAGGGTAGAGAGTAAATGAGAGTGGGCAAACGGTAGTTCTTGCTTTTGGGGTGAGGAAGGGTCTTATCCTATACAAGGAGCCTAATTTTCTGTTAACGGACTTAATGGTGTTATTAATATGATTGTCAAAAGTGAGTTTATTGTCTATTGTAACTCCTAATAACTTACAGGTCAGATCAGGTGATATAAGGGTTCCATTACTAGCTAGGATGGAGAAGTGTATGGGAGGGGTATTGTTGTTAGGAGTAATCAGAGGTAATTTGTTTTTTTTTGGCATTCAAGAGTAAGCACCGGTTTTGGAACCAAGTTTCTACTATGGAGAAGACAGTTTGGCTTAGAGATTTCAGCTCAGGAAGAGACTTTGCAGAACAGATGATAGTAGAATCATCAGCATACTGTATGCAGGTGGATTGAGGAATAGCTACATGAAGATCATTTATGAACAGAGAGAAGAGAAGGGGTCCTAAAATAGAGCCTTGAGGAACTCCTAGTAAAACAGGGAGATATGAAGACAAGTGATTTTGCCACAAAACAGCTTGTTTTCGGTTGCTGAGGTAAGACTTGAACCAAAGGATAGAATTAGAATCCAGAGAGAGGGATTGTAGGGTATTTATAAGTAGGGAGTGACTGACCATATCAAAGGCTTTTGACAGGTCAATGAAGAGTGCAGATGAGAGGTAGTTATTGTTCCGGTTGGTGTTAATAGTATTGGTGAAAGATAGAAGGGCAGTGGTGGTGCTGTGAAAGGGTCTAAAGCCATGTTGGCAGCTGGCCAGGATGTTATTTTTAGTAAGGTAGTCTATTAGCTGATGATGGATACATTTCTCCATGATCTTAGCTAAGGGTGAGAGTAGTGCTATGGGCCTATAGTTGGAGTACTCATTAGAGTTGCCTCCTTTATGTAAGGGAATGATGTGTAAGATTTTCCAAAGATTAGGGATAGTGCTTTCAGAAATGGTACGGTTAATGAGAATAGCTACAGGATGAGCAATTGCTCTGGATGCAAGTTGAATGTATTCAGCTGGAAGGTTGTCATCAGAGGGTGTACAGGGTTTTAGTTTGTGAATTAGTTTCTGGATAAAGGAGATTGAGATGGGTTTTATCTTGAAAGTAGGAAGATTGTCATGTTGGGAATTAGGTAGGTTAGTGTTTGTAGAAGTTAGCTGTGTGGCCAGGGTTTGAATGGTCTCTGTAAAGTAGGTATTGAAGGCATTGGCAATTTCTAGATTGTTTTTGTTATCTGACTCTAGGGGTGGAGGGGTACTAGAATGGCCGGGCTGAAGAAGGTTATTAATGTCAGTCCAAAATTTTTGTGGATTCTTAGTGTGAGACTGTTGAAGTTTACTGTAATAGGCTTGTTTGTCAGAGAGTATGGCTTTTTTAGTAGTATTACGTAGTTGTCTAAAGTTCAGGTGTTCTGAGACATCTCTAGTTGCTCTCCATTTAGCCCAGGATTTGTTTCTTATAAGTATTTTTTGTTTTGTGTCTTTTGAGAGCCAGGGAGCAGATTTGAACTTTATCCTGATAGATCTTTTGGGTGCATGGGTATCAAGTATTGTTAAGAATTTGTGGTTAAAGTAGCTGACAGCTTCGTCTAATGGGAGGATTTTTAGGGGGTTCCAGTTGCAGGCATTTAGTTCCATTTGAAATAAGTCAGGATTAAAATGTTTTTTGGTTCCGGCAGTAATAAACTTGGGAGGTTTGTTTATGTCGTTTTTATGCCTGATGATATACGTGGGCAAATGGTCGCTGATATCATCTGGCAGGGTTCCTACTTGATAATTTTCTCTTTGTTTATTGACTAGAATCCAGTCTAGGATGGTCTCTTTGTTGTTAGGTTTGTTGATTCTAGTAGTGATGGTAATAGTTTGTTTAAAGTTATGTAGGTTGATGTAAGAAGAGGGATTATCATTGTTGATACTATACCAGTCAGTGTTGAGGTCTCCTAGAATAATAGTTTCTTGTGGGTAGGTTGAGGAAATCCAGGACAGGGTATCTTCTATATTAGTAATGTTATGGCCAGGGGGTAGGTAGATGCAGAATATATATATAGCTTTGTTGGAGTTGATTTGAAATTTAGAGATCAAGATTTCAGCTGAGTTATCTTGGGTTGGGGTATGGGGTATAGGGGATATAAGAAGATTGTTTTTAAAGAGTAAGGCCACTCCACCTCCTTTACGTTTTAATCTGTCATTTCTTAGTATGTTATATCCTGGTGGGGTAATTTCATTGTCAGATGTTGTAGGTTTTAACCAAGTTTCTGTGAGGCAGAAAATATCAAATGAGTAAGTACTGAGAAGGGCATGGAGATGAGTTATTTTATTATTTAAGCTTGAATGTTAAGATGTCCAATTTTAAGGAGTTAGGAAAATTAAGTAGGGTATCAGGGAGTTGGGTGGAGAATGTGTAGTAGATGAAAAGTTAGGTTTAGGTGGGCCAGGGTTAGGTGGATGTCACCAGCTTGTAAGGAGGAATATTTGAGAGCAAGTATGTGGCTGTGATTAAGGATGGGTGGGATTTTTAATTTTTTTGCTACAAGGTGATTCAGTTTTATGGGAGTAAGTCTGTGATATTTAGCTTGTAGGTAGTTGGAGGTGGAGGTGATATTGATGTGGGCTTGGGCTAGTGAGTTGTTAAGGGTAAGTGTTTGTTTTTGTGAGTAGTTATGCAGGTAGAGGTTTTTTGTTTCAAATAAGGTGATTAGATAAGTGGTGGTAAGGACTACTGCAAATGAAGTTGAGAGTATAGCCATTTGTAGGGTGTGTCTGGAAATAGTTATCATGATTCAATGTGAGTAGAGGTATTAGATTTGGAGCTAGAATATAAATAGGCAAAATATCAAAAGTAGAGACTTGGTGTGAGGTTATGTCACAGTGCCTGAAGTGGAAAGGAGTATAGAGCAGGTGACCCTGTGGAGGGAAAGAGAGTATTTGAGAGCAGATGTTGGGATTCTATGTGAAGTGGTAAAGGTTAGTTTATGAGGTAGAGTATAGTAGAGATTGGAGAGTAGGAAGTGAAAAGCTGTGTTAAGTTAGGTTAGTGGAAGTGGTAAAGAGTGTACATGCAAATGGAATGTAAGAGATAGGAACTAATACTAGGTAGGGTAAGAACTAAGAATGTAGTGGAGTGAGTATGAGATCTACAGTGGAAATGTGAGGGTGGAGTAAGCTATTGCTGGGTGGGTGTGTTTGGATAAGAGTAATTGGTGTCAAGTTGTAATTGGGTGTTAGAAAAGAGGGGTGTGGTCATAGAAGTATAAGGTTAGGACCACTGGGGTGGGTGGGAGGGGGGGGGGTAGGGGAGGAGCGGAGTGAGCCAAGAGGGAAACGGAGCGGGTAGAAACAGAGAAAGAAAAGAGCAGGAGTGGAAACAATCAGTCAAGATATAAGAGAGACTAAGTAGTGTAAGTTTGGAAGGGTGAGTTAGTGAAGTCTGGGGAGAGAGTAAGGGGATACTCTGAGTTACAATTCTGGAGGGCAGAACAAACTGCAAGGGGAAGTATGTACCTAAAAGAATATATTAGTATTACAGTCTGAAAGAGCTAACAGTTGGTACAGAATTGGACAGGAGAAAACTAGAGCGTTGGATGCTGGTAAGCCGCTGGCAGACACGAGGCAGGGCCCTATCCTAGACCACATACAAACACCACACAAAAGTTTGCAAGATAGAGGCGTAAATACATACAGCAGTCTTAGGCAGACTTTAAGTGTGCTTCAGAAGGTTTGTTAGGGTCCAAAAATGCCGTGATAGCTTCAAAAGTTGGGAGTTTCACAGGGCAGGAACCACACCAGGTGAGCAAAGGCACACACACAGCAACAGAGGACAGGCTGATATAGCAGTCTTAGGCAGACTTTAAGTGTGCTTCAGAAGGTTTGTTAGGGTCCAAAAATGCCGTGATAGCTTCAAAAGTTGGGAGTTTCACAGGGCAGGAACCATACCATGTGAGCAAAGGCACACACACAGCAACAGAGGACAGGCTGATATAGCAGTCTTAGGCAGACTTTAAGTGTGCTTCAGAAGGTTTGTTAGGGTCCAAAAACGCCGTGATAACTTCAAAAGTTGGGAGTTTCACAGGGCAGGAACCACACCAGGTGAGCAAAGGCACACACACAGCAACAGAGGACAGGCTGATATAGCAGTCTTAGGCAGACTTTAAATGTGCTTCAGAAGGTTTGTTAGGGTCCAAAAACGCCGTGATAGCTTCAAAAGTTGGGAGTTTCACAGGGCAGGAACCACACCAGGTGAGCAAAGGCACACACACAGCAACAGAGGACAGGCTGATATAGCAGTCTTAGGCAGACTTTAAGTGTGCTTCAGAAGGTTTGTTAGGGTCCAAAAACGCCGTGATAGCTTCAAAAGTTGGGAGTTTCACAGGGCAGGAACCACACCAGGTGAGCAAAGGCACACACACAGCAACAGAGGACAGGCTGATATATTGATACAAGGTGATCAGGGATGTAGACACTCGCCTGTGAGCAAGCCAGCAGCTCGTTTGGGGGCAGAAGATGTGCGCTGGGGAAGGTGAATTTAAAAAAAAAAAAAAAATATATAAATATTATAAATGTTTCATTACCAAAAATTACTAATCAAATTCTGTCTAACATCATTCTTACAGCCTACAAATTTTATCATATTCAAAAATGAGCAATAATATAATTTCCAACACTTGAATACTCAAAAACCCTTTTCATTTGACTTCATAAGCTCGTACTCCAAAATGTAAAAAAAATGATGGAATATTAAAATTAATAACAGCCCTAAAAATGCAATATATAATAATAAGCATATAAAGATATAGATTTATAATTTTATGGTTTATAAAAGCAGATTTAAACCATCTCAAATAAATGTCTCAAATAAATAACAACCCATCATACCATACCATGTCTAACATTTTAGTCCTAATCCCATTCAGACACTGTAATTTATGCAAATCTGTTAAAAGTTTTCTTCTGAGAAAATTTATTTATGCAAAACACTTATTAAAACTTGTTATAAACACTTCTTCGAAAAACCTCACAGTTTGGCAGATGGCAACTTCAGTAGAGTTTTCATAGATACATGTTTGTTCGACCCTGGGGTGTACTGGCATTTAGTCTCAGTTGCCATAAAACTTCCCTGTATTCCAATCTAGTCTCCCAAGGCCTCCCTATAATACTAAAAGTGAACTTCCTTAGAACAGTACAGCAAAGGGTATGTTTATTGCACAAAGGTGGAATCTTATTAGCCAAGCTCACTACAACTTCTATTACCAACAATCCAGAGAAGGCAATAGTATCACAAATTAAACTACTTAAAATCATATAACTTGCTAAGTGACAGGAATATGGCTTTAAAAATCAGAACAGCACTACATTTACTCTAGTGTCCTTCACTAATACTGCCTTTACGAGTCTATATCATGACGTCAAATGATAAAAAAGAGTGAATGCTCATTTATCGAACACTAAAAAACGAAAGCAATAAATGTCGAACACACGGAACAGCGATTTTTTTTCCTGGGGAAAAAAAATCACTGCTCCGTAAAAAAAAAAAAATCCAAACACAACCCCCTACTTAAATATACCAACTCTGAGATCTCACCACAGTGGAGGAAATGGCAAAGTCCCAAAAACGGACCAGTGATTTTTTTTCCCTAGGAAGGAAATCACTGTTCCATGTGATCAGCATGCAGGGCTTTCGACTTTGTGTTCGATAAAACAGCATTCGCTCTATCATTCGACTTCATAATATAGACACTTCTTTACTGCTATGGATGAGGACATCTTACATCTGTGGACTTTGTTGCCCTAGCTAATGAATTTTATTTAGCCAACATGCAATACTGTTAAGTGACTTACTTCTACCTATTTTAATACCTTGTTCACTTGCATGCTTCAACAGTTTCTTAGAAGTATGTGAAATTAAGTTTTATTTTATCCTCTTGAGGCATGCTCATGTTGGTCAAGCTGATGTGTAAATTCAGCTGTATCAATTCTTGACATAGCAGATGTAGGTTAAGAGCTTAGGATAGATGATTTTATTTTATTTTATTTTACATTTTATGTTTGATATGATTGTATATATATATATATATATATATATATATATATATATATATATAATTTTTATTCATTAATTTATAGTGGCATTATTTAATAGGGTCGTGTCCCTTTAAATTTATTTCCTTGTTTTGTGATTACTTGTTTGGCAGGGAGTTTAAAAGGGTGTTTGCTTTTTGGTACTTTTATCTGATGAAGTCTGCATTTATTGGATGAAAGAACTTATCTCTGTCAATAAAGCCGTTTTGCTGGTTTTCCCCTGTTGCTCTATCTTTTTCAGATGTAGGTTATTCCAGACCTTGGTTGTCACTGATAAAGGTATGTAGTCGGAGTTTCAGATGGTCATATCATCAGTATACAGTAGTTTAAGTGTAATGGATGTTTCAGTAGCTACTTATTTATGACCTTCTAACTGCTTTTTGATCAACTTTAATCCCAAGTACATGAAAATAAGTTGACTGTACTCCAGGGGTTCAGTGCTGAACCACACTCCTCTTTATACTGTTCCTAAATTATCTAAATATAGCCACAGTTCTGTGCTAACATGCTCTAGTCTTCCTTTACTGTGTTGCAGCATAACCGTTTTGCTCAAACTGACCAGTAAATCCAGCTGCATCAACTTATGACAAAGCACTATATACAAGTCATTGCAGATCTTGTTGTTGACTGATAGAAAGGAGTAGTTTGCTTTTAAGATGGCAATATTATCAGTATATAATAGTTTATTTGCAGTCGGGCATAAGACATGATAATGTTAGCACCAAACTACGGCTGTGCTGAGATACTACAGAATTTGTGTACTCATTTTCAATATTCATGTGCAAAATACAGTACCATTAACAGCAAAATGACACTGCTAGCTGTTAGTTGAAAAGATATCAGTCTTCTTACAGCTGAGGAAAGGCTTTTACTGGGAAGTAACTGTTTACACAATATTATAATGCCACTGACATACTCCACCTCTGGGAAAATATATATTTACAGTATGAACGGAAAAAATAAAATTTGAAGTTTCACGGCTGGATTCCTAAGAAAGTTCATCAGTGCATTACCTTTGGCAAAATCAGATGGCTACTCATTGATATCAGAAAAAAAATTCACGGATTTTTGATTTGTAAGACACAAGTAAGAGTATAGAACATTGTAAAGAATGTCAAAGTCAAAACCCATGACTAGAACATTGAGATCAAGTGTCAACTCCTTTGTATCTCCGGCCATTCCCATATATTCACCAGAATTTGCCACAAAAGTCTTTTCCCTTCTAGGACCAAATTTATGGAATTAACTTCCAGTGTTATTCAGGGAAACATGTAACGTTTGTCTGTTACAAAGGACAGAACCTAAAGGCATTACTACGAGATGAAGCTACTTGAAACTGTACTGATGCACTTACAGAAATTTCTTTAAGAAGTTTCTGTCGATTCACAGTGGCTAGCTTTATTAAAGGGAAGGTTTGATGGACAAGATCTAGAGATAACAAAAAATAGTATGCTTTAATCTGCAGAGCATGCCCAGGTATTTGTGTAAGTTTTATTTGATACTGGTGCTTATTTGTTTATCTAAACATTTTTACTGGAGCTCTGTCATGACTGATAAAAGGACCCTGAGGTCCATTTCCCTTAACTGTAAAATATCTGATATCGGAGTGCTACTAACTGTATTTAAATTTCACATTTGTAATTGATATAGACTGTTACAGATAAACTAGAAACAGGATTTAGAAAGATTCTCTCCACCCTTACTAATTGGCCAATGCAAGTCAGGCAATTAGCATGACGGACAGAAAATCTGATCCAGAGACATGGTAAAATTGCACAGAGAAACACATCATTAGCAGCTCATTGCAATGTCTCTGTCTCTGTATCAGACCTGACCATCACCTTACCTGCCCAAGCATAGCAGTAGCATAAACACCTATGAAACAAGCACATGCATGTATATGCATACACGCAGGCACACATACACGTAAAGAAACACATATCCAAGCAGCTACAAACAACTCCCTTTGCAGTCACACATACCCATGGAAATGCTCACTCATGCACCCATATGTATGTACACACGCACACACACACACACACACACACACACACACACACACACACACACACACACACACACACACACAGTCATGCACATTCATACACACACACACACAAACACACACACACACACACACACACACACACACACACACACACACACACACACACACACACACACACACACACACACAGATATTCAGCCACACTCATCCTACAGATGCACTCACACACATATCCACACACAGACTCACACATAAAAGCTTGGATCTCCTGTACTTAGCAATAGTTTCAGTCATACCTCTTAATCATACTGAAATCCTCGGTATTTACTGGTTTTCAGGCCAAAATATTGGGGTGCCATGAATTTCTGAGTGGCCCCTCCAATTCCCCTTTTTTTTGGCTGACAGGCTGACGTCATCATGCATCGCCAGTCTGCAGGGGCGTGCGTGATGACATCAGCTTTCTGACTACCTGTCAGAGTCAGATTGGGACTGTTTTGTTTTTCAAATTTGCATTAGTAGCAGCCGTGAATGCTATGTTTAAAGTTCTGCACAGTAGTGTGCCATTACTGACTGACTTTAATCCTCAGTAATTCAACAGAAAAATCAAGGATTTTCTTACAGGGCAAACATACATAATTAGTGAAGTACGTTCTGCAGAATCAGGGGAACAGTTGATGTGAGGTATGTTTAATTTGCAGAATTGTTTTCAGTGTGGATGCAGCATGGCATGAAGGTTTCAGTTTATTCCACAGGCTAAAACGAGTCCAAACTATGTCCAAAGAATAAAAGATATGATAAACACTTTCATTCAGAATTTTTCCAAACTATATATATATATATATATATATATATATATATATATATATATATATATTGTGTGTGTAGGTGGTGGGGTAGTGTTGGTAGCTTTGTTTGTTTATTTCTGTACATACCAGTGCATATTTTCCCCCTTGAAGATGCTGAAATTATGTTACAATAGGTCTGTGTGTCTGACTGTGTGTGTGTGTGTGTGGGGGGGGGGGGGTGTTCAAAGACTTTTCCTTAGTTTCAGGAAGGTTCAGTGAAACAAAATCAGAGCCCTTGTATAACTGATACAATAGGCAACCATTACCCCTCTCGCAACCTGTTCAAAATACTTTGAAGATGTCATGTTACACGTGTGATTTACTTATTGAATTGTCAACACATGCACATTTTGTGCAAGCTTTTTAGGCATATTATCAGGTTTGCTTTTGACAGCTCCTGCTCTGAACTCCAGTCTAGCAGTGTTTCCGATATTTCGTATTGTTGCTTGCACAACACATTAATTGTTTGTCCCATATATTATAACTACGTTTGCTATTTTTTGTGCTTTGATTTACTTATGATATATAGGCTGTAGTCAAAAAAAAAAAGAACTTATATTGCTCAGAGCACCTACCTGTTCAGAATAAAATAAATGATAAGTTTCCTGGGAACAACAAAAGAAAATAGTCAGTTTTTGTCTTGCTTGTAAAAACAAAACTCATTAGCAGCCAGATAGTATATTCAAATGCTACAGACTGTAAGGAAAAAATAAATGCTAAGACACAGTGTAACACATAATCATTAAGATATACAGCTTTTTTATAGTTCTGGTTATGTTTTTCAACTGCATAGGTGTCCTTCTGAGAATATGTGCAAGTTTTTACGAAAATGTTTATGCTGCAATATGACGGTGACTGTCTGAATGTCAGCTTGGACAAACTCATTTAAGTCTTTCAAAAAGGAGCATCTGTACACCTGGAAGTAGTAAACATACAACCACCGATGTCCTAGAGAGATAGACTGTACAAAGAAGTTTATTTGTTTATTTGGAGCTCTTTGACTAAAACAGCCTTTTCTTTCTGGAAGTCATGTGCATTTTCTTGGTCTCCTTTTGGTGTCTGCAAATAACTTCATGTAGTACTTTGCTCAGAGTTGTCTGATATATCTGGCTTAATTGTGTGATATGGCAACATTTAATGGCTATTATTGTTGAGCTAACAGTAGAATGTGAGGTTAGCTGAACTCTTGTCTGTGCTAGGATCAGTGAAACTGATTTCACTGTTCTGAAGACACTGTTCTAAAGACCTGATGACACCACATAGTGCAAGTCATTCTGATAACTGTAATGGCTTTGCGACTATTAGCTATGGATTCAATCCTCCTGGGCACCTGAAACCACAATGGAGTCATCCTTTTGCATTGTATATCAGGATTTTGATAAAAAGTTCTTTAATTACATACATCTAAATGGTATCCCACAATTCTATCAGAGTGGACAGGGTTACACAATTATGTATGCAAATTTTATGTTAATCAGCATACAATTTGTACCTATTTTTCATGGGCCTTTGTCCAGATTTTTGATGTTTCCAGGTGGAAAGGTATGGTTGCAGTATGAGATACAGCCAGTCCCATAGGGAGGACTGGTTATTCAACATCAAAAGACACCATATACTTTACCCCCCCCCCCGTAAAAAAAAAAAAAAAAAAAAACATCAGCAGAGTTACTCCAAAGATGCCACCATAAGTTGCTTACCCAGAATGCAGTATTTGCATGCAAAATCCTCAGTGAGACCAATGTCTGTACATTGGCCACCAACAGGAGATAACAGTAGCAGGAGAACAGTCCCTTAATTAGAAAGGCTTGCCATGGTGTGAATACTTTCAGAGTTAAGGCTTCCACATCACAGTAAACCTTTCTGAATCCTGCACTAGGTCATTTGTATTGTAGATGTGATACGATTTTATTCCATAATTGTTATATTATTAGATTATTTCCACTGTTCCCTTGCTCACTTGCAGGGGGTAGTGTATCTTAGCACTTGGTATCTTGGAACATCTACTGTATGCCTCCCATGATATTAATAACATTTTATGCAAATACTGTTTTGTGCTTGCATGGGAAAAATGTCTTAGTAGAAAATGTGCATTTAAGAAATGTAATTTATAGATGAAGCTTGTTTATCTGGTATAACTAGAAACCTACTCATAATTTTAAAATTGAGCATTCATGGTTTTAGCTATAGCTTGAACTCTCAGGGGTTATAGTTCATATTACCTGTGGCATAAAAATAGAAGCTAACTGTAGGCAGCATTCACAATAATATGAATGAAGCAAAGAAAACTGATGTACTTAGAATAATGACAGTAGTGGCTGTTGTTGTTTGTCTTTTGGCTTTTTCCCAGCAAGGGGTCGCCACAGCGGAATTCCAGTCTGCTAATGATTGGCAGTAGATTTTTACGAAATGCCGAGGTGCCAGCTCGACACCCAAGCTTCAACAAAGGCACGCCCATTTTACATACACATGTCTTTCGAACGCTACCCAACCGCGGGGAGGACATGCAGACTCCACACAGAAGGCACTCCCAAGCCCAGCCAAGAATCGAACGGGAGAACCTCTTGCTGTGAGGTAACAACGCTTCTGCTGTACCACCGCGGAAGACAATGACAGCAGTGGCTGTAATGGGTAAAAACAAATCTAGTTCTAAGCAAGAAACAGAGCACATTATGCTAACAAAAGGACAAGCAATGCTTAATGCTAACATTAAAATACAAAAACATACAAGCATGAAAGAAGGAATTTGTTTGCAATGAAATTTACAGTTACAATGATTTGATTAAATGCTTTTTAAATGTGCTAATATGTCACTTCATTCAACAAACGTGAGGATGCATACAGTGCAAATGCATTTGCGCATTTCTGAATCCTCAGCTATATTATTTTAGACAGTTCATCTATACTGAGCTGTTTTTTTCCCTTCAGTGAAATAAAATTGAAAAAAAAAACAGAAAAGCAAAATGAAACCTGGCAGAGGTTAAAAAATATGCTTAGAAAATTAAGGTATGGCAAACAAAAGTTAAACAGAATTCTGCTGGCAAGTGAAACCCAAAATAATGTTAAGAAATTATGTGTTTTAAATATTGTTATTTCATTTAGAACATCATTGCATTGTACAGTAGAGATCTCATTCCGTATATAAGAGAATGTAGGGAACTGATTGAATGGTACCTTGTTGGACTGTACAAAAATAAAAAAAGCAAACTTGTTAAAGTAAAAGAAAGCAATTAACTGCTTAGAATACCAGTATAGTTAACCAAATTTATTTGGAGTAATATTATGGCTGGGATTCATATGCTAGCACTGCAGAGAGCTTACCGAGTGAAGCACTGCACAGATAATTATAGATGTAGCAAGGAAGAGGTAGATAGTACCTGCATGCCAAGCAAAACACTACGCAAAAAACAGAGTTTTAATACGAAAAGCAGCACTTTGGTAGCATGCAATAAGAACAGTGCTACAACAGTGCTTATGGGCAACATTAATGATGTCAGGGCTAAGGCAAGCTAGTCTGTCCAGGCTGTGCATTGCAGTTCACTGTACAATGGGTACATAGCTGCAACCAGAGGCAGGCAGCCATTTGAAAGATAACACAGTTTAGTGCAGCAGCCAACAAACTAACTAGTGTGGGTGTACACAGCTTAATGGCAACTTTGTTCATCATATAAATCATATACCACATCAACCAAGATCACCCTTGCAAAAACCTTCCTACTACGCTCCCTCCTATGCAGTGGCTCCATACTTTCTAACCTATGCACTACCATAAGATCCAAAATGGAACAGTTCTGCAAAAAGTGGCAAAGTTTGCCACAAATTCCAAAACCAGTACTCATCACTGTATACCATTGCAAATGCTAGACTGGTTAAAATTCCCTAATCACCTACTCCATACTCAATAAGCCCCTAGCTTGTCCTGCCCTGAAAAAACATAATCGAACCTTACAACTCCATTAAAACCCTCAGGTCCGAAGATAAAAAGCTTCTCACCATCTCCAAAGTCTCTAAAATACCTGGACAGAGCCTATACTGTCACAGCGTAGCTAAAGCATGGAACTCACTTCCACTACTAACCAGAAGTATTTATGCTCTAGTAGCATTTAAAAAATCCCTAAAGCAGCATCTTAACTCTTGACTGCGCTCATGCTCTACTCCTGGCTGATCTTTCATGCATTCTCTCACTCCCCTTACTATATAGTCTATATTCCAAAATTTCTTTTGGACTCATCTTTCAACTTACCCAACACTACCTAAGATTAACTAACTACCCCCTAACATTCCTCAACTAATAAGCCACCCTCTATTTCCTACATCTATACCCTTGCTACATTGCTATAATATGATCTCCCCATAAAATAATGTACAACAACCTTTCTTACTGACTATATCTTAATAATCCTTCAAATGCATGGACTATATGTATATATGATTTGCTTCCTCTGCCAATACTTAAATAATGTGTAACAATTATAACTACTCATTATATCACAAAGTTCCTTCCTACTGAAATTGGTACACCTTGTTTGCTGTAGCATAGACTAGATCCAGGCCTGCTGAATCTAGCTTTGTTTGTATAACTTGAGCACTAATCCAGGCATTCTTTAAAGTATTCAATTGTATTTATTACTGTTTGGTAGTAACTTGATTAAAGTGTAGCTATTATTCTAAGTCTTTTAGATTAAGCACTTGGGCTTCAGACCAGTTGTTTTACATTAGGAAGGTTTGTGGCCTGCACTGTGGTGGCAGGACAGGTAGCTTACATCCTTCTAAGTTGGGAACTGCTGATTGAGGGCTCAGTGTCTGTTATTCTAAAAGTGTATTAGTTCTGGTTTAAGCACTTGGGCTTCAGGCCAGTTATTTTACATTAAGAAGGTTTGTGGTCTGCACTCTTGTGGGAGGAGAGGCTGGATTCTGCCTTTCTGAGCTGGGAATTTCTGGTTAAAGGCTTATAGTGCCTGCATATTTGAACTGTTTCTTACTGAAATTGGTACACCTTGTTTGCTGTAGTATAGACTAGATCCAGGCCTGCTGAATTAGCTTTGTTTGTATGCTTGTTGTTTGTTTGCTTGTTATTTCCCTGAAATGCTAATTTCACCTAAAACGCGGCTTTTCAGTGCTTCTGTGGATCCCTAGTGATATATGCATTGCTTACTGTACTTATTTCCTTGTTTCACTTGAAAGAAAGTTACTGTTTGTCATTTTTGCATTTACATTACCTGTAACACATTGCATTTAAGTTACCTGGCACTTGCTCACTAAAGCAATTATATAAGTCACAAACTCCCCTTGAATACCTTGTTCCCCATTGGCCCTTTTTTTCAATTATAAAGGAATTCCCAATACTATTCTAGAATGTCCAAAGGTCAGTTGTCAATCTCCTCTCCGGTCCAGCTGATGAATCTGGGAATCTTGAGGCAATGTTACAACTGCCTCATGTACACAGACAACCCTCTCCTCCTCCCAACAAATTCCAACACATGTGAGAGATGCAACCATATAGCCAAACTGGAGGCTAAGCTCTCTCAACGCAGTACTGGAGTAACCAGTCAGGAGGAGAAGGAAACAACACTCACTACAATTCCAGTCTCACATAGACCTACCATGACAGCAAACCAAACACATAAACACACAAAAACATACTCGGAGGCTCTAAATAAAAATCTGCCTAAGCAGCAGAGACCTCCAAAGCAGACACCCAAGCAACCGCTACCCCAAAACAAAACACGTGCAAAACATAGCTCACAAAGCCAGTGTGCCGAACAGTCACAGCCCTTAAGGCTAGACAACACACCTGATACACTTGTAATAGGTGACTCTATCGTCAGGCACACTGACGTCCCGCTCACCAGGCTGAACAAGGAGAAGGTCACAGTGAGCTGCCTGTCGGGCGCCAGGATCCGCCACATAACACAAGCACTCAGGTCACTCTAAGGCAAGTACAAATATGACTTAGTCATTGTCCATGATGGTGTGAATGACCTGAGACATACCTCCCTGGACTACATGAAAAGAGACATAGAGGAGCTCTCTGAGAATGTAGCCCAGGCCGGTATGACCCTGACCTTGAGTAGCATCTTACCCTCACCAAGAATGATGCCACAATATGAAGACAAGATGATCAATTTCAACAATTGGCTTAAGTATTGGTGTCATTCAAATGGGATCCAATGCCTGTTAGCCTGGGATGACATGCTCGACAAGCCACGATGCTTCGCTAGGGAAGGCTTGCACCTGTCATCCCTGGGCTTTAGGATATTGGCAAAGGCTCTTGCTACCCCCATAGTGCCTTTTTTAGGCAAGGCTCAAAAGACAAACCCACCTCCATAGGTATCACAAGGGAAAAGAAACTAAGAGTAATGCTACTCAACGCCAGAAGTCTAAACCTCAAGATGCACGCACTCGAAACTCTCCTTAGCATGGAGAACATCGATTTCTGTGCAGTAACAGAAACCTGGTTCAAGGCTCCCGAGAGCACCCCAGCACTACCAGGTTATACCTCATACCATGCTTTTCGGCCCCAAAACTTGGACCAAACCACAAAAGAAGGGGGAGTATCAATATTCGTCAAAGATACCCACACCTCCAGGTTGGTGGCACAGCACGAAGCATCAGAGACTATTCATGTGCAACTAACAGTGGGTAAAACTGCCTTCCAGTTTATAGCCTGCTACAGACCACCCTCCCAAACCCAGGAACCCCACTCGGCCTTCCTGAGAACACTGGAAAATATGAAGGTTTCTCCAAACACCATTATATTGGGCGACTTCAACTACCCAAACATAGACTTGGAGCATTACTCTACCTCCAACACCCTAGCCCAAATGTTCCTAGAATTTATAAACTCAAATGCTATGGAACAACTTGTTACCACTCCCACAAGAGGGGAAAATATACTGGACCTGATCATCACCAACATGGGGACTCTATGCTCCAGACCAGAAGTGTATCCCTCACTGGTAAGATCAGACCATAAACTAATCTCACTGGATATTCACATCCCGACCCCACCCCCTGCCCAGAAAACCACAGTGAAAAACTTTTCTAAAGCAAATTTCACACTCCTCAAAACTGAGGTGGAATCCTTTAAAGCCCCTGGGCCTGTGGAAAATATGGCCCAGACCGCAGAATCCTTTATAAACGCATTCTATGAACACCTTCAGGAATGCATGGATCATGCAATCCCAAATAAAACCAAGACCCAATCCTCCAAAGGCAGACGTTCTGCCTGGTGGACCCCAGCCATAAACAAACTATACAATAGAAGGAGGAAGCTACTACATGACAGAGAAAAATACCAAAAAGGGACGGCATCTCTGATCAGTATTAGCAAAAAAACTACGGGCACTCATAAAATCTTCTAAGGCCAGCTTCGAGAGAAAAATTGCACAGGACACTAAGGATAAACAAGGCTTTCTTTATTTATGTTAGGAACCTGGGTGGGAATTCCCAGATATGCTCAGAATTAGTCCAAAATGACAAAAAAATACACCGAACCCACAGACATTGCCAACATCCTAGCTGACAGGTTCAGTGCAAACGTCTCCCCTCCTCCCCACCAAAAGGGCAAATATCTATCCCAGCAGAGTGCTGCCCCCCTGACATCTCAGATGCTCAGGTAAGAGCCGCCATCTCCAAAGCAAAAAACACAGCATCAATGGGACCAGATGGTGTCCTGGGCTGCATCCTACATGAACTCCAAGAAGAGCTAAACCCAAACATAAAACTACTGTTCAATCTCAGCCTTACTACAGGATATGTACCCAAAGAGTGGCGTACAGCAACAGTGGTCCCTCTCCACAAAGGTGGTGCCTCAACAGATCCTGGAAACTATCGCCCCATAAGCCTGACTAGCTTGGTCTGCAAAGCTATGGAAAGGATCATCATGGACCTCATAAATAAAGATATTGGGGACCTACAGACACTGGATCCTACCCAGTTCGGCTTTGTTAAGGGCAGATCCTGCCTCTTAAACCTGGTCAATTTCTTTGAAACAGTCACCAAGGCAATTGACGAGGGGAAGGTGGTCTACACAGCCTACTTGGACCTCGCAAAAGCCTTCGATACAATACCCCACTCGGGCATTATAGATAAGCTCACCAGCTTAAATATAAACCCCTATGTCACTAGATGGGTTGCAAACTGGCTCAAGGACAGAACCCATGTGGTTAGAATTGCTGGAGCCATGTCAGACTCCAAACCAGTTACAAGTGGCGTCCCACAAGGCTCAGTCCTGGGACCTCTCTTGTTCGGTATATATTTCTTGGAGGTACAGGCCAACACGGAAGGACTGTGGCTGACCAAGTTTGCAGATGACTGCAAACTGGGTGCCATAACTGACTTTCCAGCTGACACAAGCATCCTCCAAAAGGACCTCATAGAAACAGAGAACTGGTGCCAGAGCCATGGCCTCAAGCTAAATGCCAAAAAGTGTATAGTCATCCCCTTTGGCAAAAACAAAGTGCCCACAAATTACCACATAGGTGGTAATCCATTAAGTACAGAAGAAGTAATTAGAGACCTGGGGACCCAAGTTGATAGCAATCTCTCATTTGACAACCACGTGGCCAAAGTGGTTAGAAAAACATTTTATATAGCCCACCTAATCATGAAGGGATTCACATCTAGATCAGGGAGGTCATCGTGCCTCTTTACTCATCCCTCATCAGGCCCATAATTGAGTACAATGCCCCTTTTGGGATGTACCTTACCAGACACCTGCAGCAACTGGAAAGACCCCAAAAGTACCTCACCAAGAGGATCAAAGGGCTCAAACAGATGCCATATGCTGCCCGGTTAAAGAAACTCCAGCTCTACTCAGTGGCATACCGCCTGCTCAGAGGCGATCTGTGCCTGACGTATAAAGCCATGTCCAACCCGGAATTAATGGACATGCTGCACCTCAGAAAATCCAAATCCCATCGAGCTATGAGCTCGAGAGACTTGAACCTCAGCACTGAAATAAATAGGACATGCTGGAGGGACAGATTCATAACCCAGAGGCTCCCTTCACTCTGGAATAAAATCCCAGTCCAGGTTAGGCCGAGTCCCTCATTGACTCTCTTCAAGAGGAATCTTGATGAGTGGATGGGAGATCATAGGTTTACCCCGGGTATCACTTCTGTGTCACTGTTAGACAGAGGTACAGTATACTAACCTGGAAAAAGGGCATAGCAAAATTAATTTAAAATGGGTGGCAAAAGCCAAACACACTTTGGCTAGGCTTATAAATGCCCTAGGGCAGATAGCCTAGTATGAACCTATGAACCTATGAACAGATTGTACCAATAACCTATAGCCAGATTGTATAATATGTATTATACATATATGGTTTTGATTTCCTCTGATAATCTCTAAATACTGATTTTTTTGTCTCTTTTCCTGTAGCTGCAATAATTTATGATGTATTCTGTTGTTTGTACTGTTGGAGCTTTTCTCCCCAGACCTCCACTGAAAACTGGTTCTTTGGACCCAGATGGGCCATCCCTGTAAACAAATGTAAAATTAATAGATAAAAAATGGTGAGGAATGGGGTAGACTGAAAAGTAAGAAAGAGGACAATACCAATTAGAGGTAAACAGAGAAAGCTAACCACAAGGTTTGAATGGTGGGGCAGACATTAGGGTATTTGAGGGCTATACTCCCTTTTTTTTCATTTTCACTGAGATGTTAAACCAAGGCCCTATCTGCTTGAGTTAGTGGTAGCTCATGTAGATGTAAAAAATGCCATGCCACCTATCAAAAAGTGTTTTTTTTTTAATTTGTATACATATATACAATTCATACATTTTACATATTTACACATTTACAATAGTTATATATTTTAACATCAGTCAGTGTATCAGTATTCCCACTCTTTAACCCACAACCAAACCCATTTTTTCCAGTATTTTGTGAAAGTCCATTTTCCATTGTATTTGATTTCATTAAATATTTCATTCCATATGACCCATGTTACATAGAACATGATTCTGTACATTTCCTTTGCTTCATTCTGGGATCTAGTCCCATAAAACCTGTATTCTATATATCCATGTTTAACATTTCAAAATTGAAATAAGTTTTAATCAAATCATGTTTACATACTTCTTTCCACAGTTTTTTAATTCTCTCACATTTAAAAAAAAAGCATGTTCTGTAGTTTCCATTTCTTTACATTTATTACATATTCTATCCTGTTTTCTCTTATATGGCATATTTGCCCCACTGGTAATTTTCCTATGGAAAACCTACACAAAAAATCATTACATTCTTTAATTTTTTTATAATTTATGTACTTCGTCATTATTGCTTTCTTCTTATCTATTTATAACTCTTTCTATGGATCCACCAAATAAAAGGATCTCATAATGTTAAAATACCATTCTTTCCTATTCTTTTCAACCACATTCCTTTTTAATTTCAACAATACAATTTTGCTATACATTTTTTTCATTTCTTCATTAAAACACTTCTACTTCTTTTTTTCATTTCCATTTCTTCCCAATTTTTTCTATATTTGCAATACATTAACTGCGGTGGTGGTGCTGCGGTAGCGTTGTCGCCTCACAGTTAGACGTTGCCCGTTCGATTCTCAGTTACAGCGTCTTCTGTTTGGCAACATGCATGAATGGGCATTCCTTCATTGAAGGTTGTGTGTTAGGCCCGGCAAGCCAGCACGTAAAAATCTACTGCCAATCATTAGCGGACCGGAGTTCCGCTGTGGCGACCCCTAACCGGGAAAAGCCGAAAGACACAAACAAACAATACATTTTTATTTCTATCAAGTCTTTATTTTTTTCATTAGTCCTTTTAGTACTTTATACATACTTAAAGAGGCTGCATGCACAATTGGACTAATCATACTTCTTGTTCATCCTTCATATACAAAATTCCCCTCTTAACCAGGTTCATTCTTGACCCCCAATTAATTAAAAAATCTACATAATTTTTTTTTCGTATTTCATTGGCATCATGTAAACATTTGCTATATAAGCTATTTACCTATTATTATGGTGTTTATTAGATGTGTTTTCTTCTTGTATGAAAACCTATATGTCTTCCAGAATGTAATCATATCTTTGATATTTTTTACTAATTTTGTCCCATTTTCATGTTTGTATTCTGTACTTCCAAATACTATTCCTAAAATATTTGCTCTTCTCATTATATTCCACACCTCCTACAATACCTTCACACCCAGATCCTTTACTTTTCTCTTTATCTATGCTTAAACCAATTTCCTTCAACCATGTACTTAATTTTGCATTAATAGTTTTCCATCCATGTTTTATTTTTTGCTATTACTACAATATCATCAGCATAAGTATACAGTACTGGGAACTGTATTCCCTCCATCATTCTTTATCCTTCCTTACCTGACATTTTATTCATTTCCATTACTACTGTGTTTATGATCATAACAAAGATCAAACTGATTGTAGGACATCCTTGTTTTATACCACATTCTATTTTCAAATTATCCCCAATCCAACCATTTACATTCAGTCTTACATAATTATTTTCATATATTGATTTAATTACTTGTAATATTTTTCACTTATATTATGTGCTTGTAAAATACCCCTTAATGCTTCTTACTGAATATTATCATATGCCTTAGTAACATACCCTGTCATGATTTTTGTTTCCACTTTTTTAATAATAATATCGCGGTGGTGGTGCTGCGGTAGCTTTGTCACCTCACAGTAAGACACAGTTCGATTATCAGCTAGAACGTCTTCTGCGTGGAGACATGCGTGAATGGGCATACCTTCGTTGAAGGTTGTGCGTCAGGCCTGGCAAGCTGGTACGTAAAAATCAACTGCTAATCATTAGTGGGCCGGAGTTCCGCTGTGGCGACCCCTAACCGGGAAAAGCCAAAAGACACAAACAAACTTCCCTTATTATCCACAATAGGTCTTGACTTCCTTTTCCCTTTCTCCCAAAAAAGTTCTGATCAAGTAGTTTTTATATTTTACATTGTAAACTTTTATTTACTAGTCTCATGAAAATTGTATAGTCTGTGTTATTCAGTGTAATCAGTCTCCAATATTTTATTTCATCTTTATCTCCTTTCTTTAATTTAAATTTTATCACACCTGCAAATTTCTTTATACTTAATTCCTTTTTGAAGCCACTCATTCATTACTTCTATAAACACAATTTTTTGTCAATCATAATTTTTTATACATACTCTATTCATTTCCATTCAAACCTATCACTGAATTAAAGGTAATATCTTTTTAAGATCTCATTCAACTCATTAATGCTTATTTTTCTTTCTAAATATTCATTATCCTCCTTATTTAATTTTTCTCCATTTTAAATTTGTTTTATGTTAAACTTCTTTTTTTAACTATATAAATCTAATACATATGCTTTAATTACATATATTTCTTCTTGTTGTTTTAACTTGTTCCCTTCTTTTCTTAGGTTCATAGGTTCATAGGTAGGTACTGGGCTAGCTGCCCGAAGGCATTTATAAGCCTAGCCAGAATGTGTTGGCTTTCGCTGTCCCCTTACATTAGTTCCCCTGTGCCTCTGTCCAGCAGAGCCACTGAAGTGATCCCCGGGGTAAACTTTCTGTTTTCCATCCATTCGTCAAGGTTTCTCTTGAAGAATGTTAGCGAGGAGCTCTGCCTAATGCAGATTGGAATCTTGTTCCAAAGCATGGGAAGTCTCTGTGACAGGAATCTATCCCTCCAGCACATTCTATTTATTGTTGTGGTGAGGTTGAGATCCCTAGAGCATGTGGCTCGAGGCGATAAGCTTTTCTTTAGGTGGAGCATGTCGATCAGTTCTGGGTTGGACATGGCCTTGTATGTCAGGCAGAGATCACCTCTGAGTAGTGAACAGAGAAACTTCCTTCTACTCAGGTAAGGTATGGGCAAACACAGAGATTTGTAACACAGCCCTGAATTCAGCACTTAACCTGGAAACTGGACTATACTATCTTAGAAAGGCGGGAAACAAGTATATATATATATATTTTTTCAGAAAATAAAGCAGGTACAATCAAAAAACTCTTTAAATGCACAGAAAAGGATACTTATTGTTATATATCTCAGATCAGAGTTGTAGTCAATGCCACTAGTAATAAAGTAGGAAGAAACACAATACAGTAAAAGCAGATGAATAGAATGCAATTTTTATATATATATATATATATATATATATATATATATATATATATATATATATATATGAAACAATAGAAAACGAATAACTGATTTAAACAAGTTACCCAATTAACCAGAAAAAAAGCTAAAAACTGAGCCCTGCTTCAGCAGTCTTCAAACAGACAAGTTCTAACTGCACAGTCCTGCTGCTAGGGTGCAGGGGAACCTTCTCCAAAAAAAAGATGGCCTGGGACAGTGCTTAAGTTATACAAACAAAGCTAGATTCAGCAGGCCTGAATCTGGTCTATGATGCAGCAACAAGGTGCACCATTTTCAGAAAGAAACAGTTCAAATAAGCAAGCACAATAAGCCTGTGACCAGAAATTCCCAGTTCAGAAGGGCAGAATCCAGTCTCCCACAAGAGTGCAGACCACACCTTCTTAATGTTAAAAAAACTGGCCCAAAGCAATAGTGCTTAAACCAGAACTAATACACTTTAGAACAGACACTAAGCCTTCAATCAGCAACTCCCAACTCGGAAGGATGTAAGCTTCCTGCCCTGCCACAACAGTGCAGACCACAAACCTTCCTAATGTGAAACAACTGGTCTAAAGCCCAAGTGCGTAATCCAAAGGCTTAGAATAACAGTTACAATTTAATCGGCTACTAACAAGCAGTAATAAATGCAGCAGAATAAATGCTATTAAGTACTTTTAAGAACAGGCAGCAAGAGCAAAATAAATAATAAAGTAGGAAGAAACACAAACACAGTAAGCAGATGAATAAAGTGCAAAAAAAAATGTTTTTTTCTCTCCATATTAGGTAAAATGAGCTAAAGACACTAGACTGGGAGGAGTGTCACAGATCAAATATACAGTAGGGGCCGCAATTGCAAAGCCACCAAATAATCAGGTAACAAACAGGGAATCTTAATTATACTAGCAAGCCTTGAGACAATCAGATAAAACACACAAATTGTTGGCCAGTATCTAACAGAGCAGGATTAAGGATGGGGGAAAAATAGCACTTTCCACTCGGAAAATAACACTTTCAACACAGATCAGAAGCCAGCAAATATGATCTTAAATCAAACAAGCAAAAGCTCAGTCAGAACTCAATTAGATTCAAGCAATGAATTATTTTTTAATTTTCTCATTGCATTTCCTTTTGTAGTATCTTACATAAGTATGGTGCTACTTCTTTTGTTCCATATAAACACTATTTTGCTTATATAACAACTTATTAACCTTATCCTAATTTATTCTATATAATTATTTTTCTATTTCATAAAACATTTTTTTATTTTCTATTAGTATTTTGTATTCCATTTTTTTCTTTTTTCCTTTTCTTTTCTATGCTTTCTAAATACTTTGTTTTATTTCTTTTTAAATTGAATCTACCAAATTGTCCAATTTTCATAAAAATCTCTCATACCAATAAGTTGTTCCCATAATTCTGTAATTACTTTTCTTTCTCCTGATTCTAATTCTTTTTCATTAATTCTTTTTATAACTTTTCCTATTTTAATATATTCCTCATTTTCATGAATTCTTATCCCCATCACCACATGATCACAAAACCAGGTATGTTTGATTCCTTTTTCAGTAATTTTAGGCCTTCTGATATCAAAAATAATCAATTTCTGTCTTAATTTCTTTTATAAGTCCAATGTTTATTTTCCCATATTTTTAATTTTCTACTTTTCATAATTTCAGTCATTATTTTAATATCACAAATATACGTTTGATTTCTGAACTTACAGTTAAAGTCACCTGTTATTATTATATCCATGTTAACACAGACATAATTAAGTATACTTTTAAACATTGTTTCTTTTTTTTGTTACATATGCATATAAAGCTATTAATCTATATACATAATTTTCCATGTTAAACCCACTACTGTTATTTGGCCCAGTTCTATATCTAATAGTTTTATATTTTCTTGGGATAATATAGATATACCTGAGCATGTTTCTTTGCCTAAATTCCAAATAACAGTACCATTCCAAAGTTTTTTTTTTGTTTCCACCCTTTCTTCTTCTTCTGTTAATATTCTAATGTCTTCTAACATTATTATTTGAACATCTACTGCAGCACACTATTGTAAAGTACTAATTCTCCTATTAATATTCTTCACACTGTTCATATTTAAAGCTAATGTTTTCAGCTTTAAAGAACATTTATTAAAAAAATGTTGTTATCCCTTACCTTTCTTATTTTCTTTACCCATTATATTTTTAAATTTCCGTTTTCTTTCCCTAACTCTTTTTTCCTATTGAATTTCTCTTGCTTTTTACTATATGCCACTCTAACTCTTCTCCATTTGTTTCATCTGTCTCTCTTTCTTTTTTATTTTTCCTTCTCTTTGTCTTTCCCCTTAAATTTAAATACCCTTTCTATGTTTTTTATTGTATTGTGAGTTCTTGTACATTTTCTAATTTTTTTCTTGTATAATTTCACTTCATTTTCAAATTCATGTTAAATTTCATTTTCTTTTTCATTTTCTTGTATTTCTTTCTCACATCCTAACCATAAATGTCCTGTATTACCACATTTCTTACATTTTACTTCACATTTATTTGCATTATGGCCCATCTGATCACATACATAACATATTTTCTTACCACATTCATTAATCAAATGATCACTTTTCCACAAAAATAACAAGTCATTGGTTGTCCTCTGTTCCTTACAAAACATGCATTGCCATGCACATTAGTACTAGGTATATGTATTACATTGTCATTATCCATTTTCAAAATTATGCCACATTCCTAACCCCCAGTCTGTAGTCCTCTTTCATCATAGATTTTAGTAGTGTCTAATACGTCTTTACATATTGATAACAAATATTCATTCAGTTCTTTTGCTTCCACTTCAGTTCTAAACTGAATCACAATTCTTTTTTTTTTGTCTGCACCACATATAGTGACCAAGGATAGTCTGCTTTCTTTTTTTTTTCATAGGCTCCCAAAAAGTTTTCCATAGCCTGACCAGTTTAAAAGAAAATGAGTCAGAACAAGTTTCTTTGTTAATTAAAATGAAAACTCTTACCTCTTCAGCTTTTACTTCCAGAGGTGCAATAACATTGTCCCATACTTCATATCTGCCCAGGCCTTTTCCTTTTTTACTGCTCACCCAGACAACATACGTTTTCTTTATTTCTTTCATCTCTGTCTTCCCTCTAGTTTCTTCTTTCACTGTTAGGGCATAGGACTTTTTTTCTGGAACCTTTTCTGGCACCTTTTCCATCTCTTTTTCTTCCTCTTCTATATTTTTCCATAATGTCACTCCAAGATACAGCAGCTCCACATTCAGGCTCACTCTGGTTAATTAGCTCTTCCAGATACTCATCACATGACCCTCCTGACTGAAGTGTTGAAATAACACATTGTTCTGCCATTTCTGCCACTTTAAACAGGTTTTTCTGAAAATTCTTTCCTAAATCCATCTCCACTACTGCATTTAGCTCCATCTCCTTCCTGGTCTCCTCACAATCAGCAAGCAACATTTTCTTTGGCTCCCACATCACCTAGAAACAATTCTGGTAGTAAGCCTATATTTTTTCATTTTCAGCACGTTCAACTTCTAAATTACTTTGGCTCTCAGCAGCCATGTTTTATCAATGTTCCTCTGGATCCCCTTCACACCTGGAATGGGAATAGGAAGTCAGAATGTGTAACACCCAAACTCTTCCCCCAACTACCAAGAGTAGGGGAAGTTCCCCAGTGCCCTGGCCAGACGTCCCCTAGTAGTACAAATGCCACCCTGGATCTCACCTAGAAATAGGCTACTAGAAGAAGCATGACTTTTGGTAGGTTAGGAGGAGAAGAGAAGAGAATATTGCAGGGGCAGATAGATAAAGATGGATGAAAAACACAGATAGATGCATGGTATACATCCAGAAGTGGGGGGAGAGTATATGGCCACACATACCTACAAAGAGTGGATAATTGGTAATAGGCAGGACTGGACAAAGAATGGGGAATGATACATAAAAGGAAAAATACCACTTGCCTGCTCTACCCAATTTAAAACTTGTTGAATTGACTAAAGTTCAAGCTGACAGATCAAATAAGAAACAAAGTTGTTTCTCACACTGTAGTGTCAGAATGTTAAAAGCATTTTTTCACAGAGAGAATCTGTTCAATCTAACTGTAACTCTATAATAGACTGTAACTGTTGTTTTGGTGTTCGTCCTGAAGATGAGCATCATTCCTGTGACTCCAAGCTGTTGAGTCTGATGACTACAGTCAGAAAGGTGACAGTTATCAAAATCACATTTAAAAATATTCTAGGCTTGGAAGATGGATAAAAAAAGCACTCAGCTATAGTAATTGTAGATAAATTAAAGTATTACTGCTGACATGATAAATTCTGTCACTTTTTACTCATTGTTTGATATATTTCACTTGACATAGTATATAGTACTCTGAATCATTGTCTATACATTATAAATGCAGTATATAGTTCTTTAAAGTAAGGGTATATTTACATATATGTAGTATGTAAATATAGTTCATATTTCTTTAATGGGAGCTAAAGTTACTAGGTAATGTGTATGTGTGTGTGTGTGGGGGGGGGGCTGCTCCCCATCAGAAATGTATAACATAACTCTGAAAAATAAACCACAATTCAGCCAGGAAATGGTGAATTGCAAACCTTGTTCAAGATTTTTGCAAAGTCCCACCCCCACAACCACGTGACAGCATGGTAACGTTTAGTAGTGTGAATATTCTGCGATGCCTCAGTCTTGGAATTAATACATATTCTGCTACTTGCAGCTGTTTTTTCACAGTTCCAAGGACAGCAATTACTGTTATTGAACATTCAACAGGCACCCAGACAGTCTATAGTCAAGCTTCTTAGTGAAGTCATCTCATACCTTACTATCTCTTCCTCATTCATACTGATGTACTCCAAACTAAGGTCAGTACATGAAACTAATGGAGATGGTACTCGGTATCATATACTAGTTTTAGAAGAGAAGGGAGTATCATCTTGGATAGTGACTGACATTCAGAGGTTGCAATAATTATATAGTCATAGACTGTGGAAAACAATGGGAGATCTTTGATCTCAGTGATGAGAACTGGAGGGATTACTAGAGGTTGGGAGCAGATGTGTGAGTTTGGATAAGGGAAAAGAAAAAGGATGGATAAGGACAAGAGGGACAAGTAGGTGACAAATTGAGGTAGAAAGGGAACTGGGATGGTAGTAAAGATAAGAAAAGTCATGGCATCAACAAATGTACTTTGTTCACAGATAATTTCATATTCCAAGAGTTTAGAAAAAGTAGAGAACAAGCAATATGATTCATGCCTGAGATATGAAACAAAATGTGCAGGGATATTATGTATGTTCTGGGTTGCATATGGATAGCATGGTATGGAAAAAGGTTGTATTGTACAGGAGTTTGAATACCAGGTAGGTTCCAGAGAGCAGTTACATGGAAATTTTGCTTTGCTCACATAGCTATTAAAGTTCCACTCAAAATGTTGATGGGCTGCGTGAAGTGCCACCTTATTATGAATTGTGGAAGTATGAGAATAAAGGGCTGTTCAGGCAAAGCAAGACGGAGAGAAAGCAGTTAGAACTGATAATCAGTGATGGCAAAGTGTTCAGCAGGAAAGGAAGAAAGGTAAGAGACTCATCTATAATCTTTAAGGAAAAAGCAATGAAAATGAAAGAAAAAATAACATAAGACTGGAGAAAAACAGGCTGAGATGATGTGAAATTTAATTTTGTGTGCCTGTCATTGTGAAATAAATTAAAATGGATTGATGGATTTATATGACAGAGACAGTAACTAATATCAGCTGAGGGGCACACTATATTTTTTCTTTTGTCTATATTATAACATTGAAGTTCAAAAACTTTGAATGTTATAATATCGAACCCAGTAGAGTGAATGCTTGAAATAGCGAAGCTGCAGAACACCGAATACTTACCTAGGGAAAGTATTCAGTGGGCCGTTTCTGCAGCTTTGCTATTTCATCAACTGTGGAGCAAAGGTTACGGATCGGGTTAAGGTAAGTCTGTGAATGAAAGTGAGTGTACAATTAGGCGTGGGTTAGGTGAATTAGGGTTAGGGCGCGGGTCAGGTAAATGTGCGATTGTGTGGACATGAGGGTTAGGGTGTGGTAGGTGAGTTAGGGTTAGGGAGCGGGTAAGGTGAGTGTACGATAGTTAGGGACCTTAGGGTTAGGGTTAGGCTAAGGTAAGTGGGTAGCTAGTGGTGTATGTCTGGTTTAGTGTAGGGTTTCGTGAAGTGTATGTGTGTGGATTATTTATTTTGGTGTGCTTGAGTTGTGTGTATGTTTGTTGGAACAGCAAATTTTTTCCCTGGGAAAAAATTCGCTATTCTGACTGTTCGGTTTTCTGGTGTTTCGATTGAATGGGTTTGATATTATAACATTCGAAGTTTTAGACTTCGATGTTATAATATAGACCCTTTTTCTTGACAATACAAGTGAGTATACTTGAGAAAGAAAATGTAGTAAAAGATGCTGGCATATATAAATCAATCAAATGTTTTGGGGTATGGGTAATGTTTGATTTTAGATTCATTTTTCTGTAGACACCTGATATTTTGGAAGTGATACTTATAGCAGACCACCTAGTGGTGTAAACCTTGGCTCAAGATGATTGTCACTGTTGAAAGTGATACTCCGACCCCATCTGCAAAATGGGAAAAGGGGTTGAGGATGGATGGATTTATTGCATATATGATTTTATTAGCCATAAGGTGTATTAACGATGGAATGCATGTGTACATAAACAAAATGCAGTATGAAATAATAATGAAATAATAAATGTTTTTAAAAAGTCTACTATCTCTAGGGTTGTAGTTATAAGGCAGTGACAAGTTAAGGGTCAGCCTTATCCTGACAAAGTTGTATCTAAAATTAGAAGTCTTCTTGAACTGGAAATGTTTTCTTTAGAATGCAGTACATTCATTCAGGATCTGGGAAAACAGGGGTAAGATTAAAGAAACTCCTTTTTTCATCTATGTGAAGGAGAGAATACTGAACGGGGAAATATAAGGAAGAAACCTTCTTTTTATGGTTCTTCTGGTCAGTTTCTTTCCTTCAGATCTAGAGTTTTATAGGAAGAATGCTTTCTGGATGGTTGTATGATGGAGAGGGGCAATGCTCTTGAGCGTTTAGCTATCTGTCCCAGCTTTGCATTTTGAAGACACCATCAAATATTTTCTGACTGCATTGTTCTGTGGCAGTATTTGCTGTTTATTGCTTATTTTAGTCTGACTAACTGTATTTAATTTGATTTTGGCAGCCAGAGAAGAGTTACTGTGTTTGTACAAGGTAAATATCAAGTTAATTTGGTTTATTTTCTTGGTTTTCTCTTTCTTTAACTCAGCAATAGGAGGTGGGCTTGATAGATGTGTGGCCTGATTGCTTTCTTTAAACTCTGGTTCATCACTGAAAGAACAATCTTCCCCTCGTTTAGGGAATTTTAGCGTTGCTTGGCTTGAAATCAAATGTAATGGCCTTGAGGGATGGATAAAGGAAAGAATATATTATAGGTGAGTAAGATATTCACCATACTGGCTATTTGACTTTAGTTCTCTGTATTCAGTTACCATCCTCCCTCTCCAATTATTTTGTTTTAGTTTGGTTTTCACTGGCAGGCCTCTCCTAGTACATTGTTGTGGTTATTTGGAAGTGTGCTTTGGAGTGTGATCAAATAAAATATTAATCAGCCCATGAAATCTGCTATACAGATCAATAGCTAAGGACAGAAAGGGATGTCCTTAGGTATTGTGACCCTTGTCTGGATTCATAATACAGGTATACAACAGGCATGTGGATGGCTTTATTATTTTCAATGTTTTAAAAGTAAACATTATGGTTTGGTCATTGGAAGTCCGATGGAAGAGTTTCACCTACATTTTTTTCTGCTTCCTAACAAAATGATGAGAAATTACTTATTCTTATTTATTTATTTATTTATTTATTTATTTATTTATTTATTTATTTATTTTATTTTTTGGCATTTCTCTAAATTAATATAAATGACTTTTTGGGGTTGTGGCAATGAAGATGGGAGTAGCTCTCCTACTTGCAGCTTATATCATTCTTCTTTCAAAGACAACAGCATGCATTCATTTGGGCATGGGCACAGGAACCATAGAGTGAGGGAGGAGGGGAGCCCCCCCACTTTTGCAGATCACCTCCCAGCTGTCCAGTTCTAATTATTTTCATTTTTGTCCCATTTTTTAGTTTTGAATTATTGTCATTTTTGTGCTTTAGCAGTTGATGTCATCACACAATCGATGGCATCAGCTCAGTGCACATATTTCTGGCTGGTTTGCTTTTGAATGCAAGCGGGAACGGACAGATTTAGCCGTTGCTGAAGAAGGATTTAATGTCGAATGCTGCTGAAGGTTTTATTTAGCTTGGCGCATATATTTCTGGCTGATTTTAGCTACTGCTGAAGAATTTAACTTCAGAAGCCGAGTGGCTGTACAGAGTAAGTAAACTGTGTGTGTATGTGTGTGTGTGTGTGTGTGTGTGTGTGTGTGTGTGTGTGTGTGAATGCCCCCAATGGAATACATCAGGTGGCTAGAGGTACTCAGGCTCAAACCCTGTACCTTGGGCACAGGTAAAAAGAGCCTAAAGTCCCTAGTCACCATCACTTGTAAATGTATTCCTCAGTGGGAAAACAAAACCTTTTATTCTAGCAATTTTCTAAGGTTATAAAATCAGTATTTGAAATGTGTCCCTATGTTGAGGCTGTATTCCCCCATTATTAGCTTTGTTCTGTATTTTTGTGCTAAGAGGTTGAGAGCTATGGTGAGAAGTGAGAACTGAATTCACTAAATCATATGATAGCCATTTAAGTTTGTCTTCCTGTCTTTCAAGAAACTGCTGGCTTAGCTTAGTGGTATGTTGCTCTGACTGTAGTGTACAGAGTTCTGGGTTCAAGACTTAGCAGTGAAATGCATGGTGGTAACACAACATTTTATGCAAGCAACTTTCTAAAATTATACAAGCAATGTTTAAAATGTATCCCTGGTTTTTGGCCTTTTGCCCCCCCCAACTGAAAATAAGTTCAAGAAGCTGTGCAACATGCAATGGTTTACACTATTGTAATTCTGTATTTATATATTGTGTGTAGAAGTAGACTGTTATGGAAATGTTCTGAATAGGGCAATTTTGTCATTATTGGTGCATGCATTTTGCTTCATTGCCTACTGGAAAAATGTCCAAACAATAAATTTAAAATGCAATTGTGTGTGGAAGTAGACTGTTATCATGGAAATGTTCTGAATAGGCCATTTTTGTCATTATTGATGCATGCATTTTGCTTCATTGCCTACTGGAAAAATGTTCAAACAATAAATTTAAAATGCAGTCGTGTGTGGAAGTAGACCTTTATGATGGTGGAAATGTTCTGAATAGGGCAGTTTTGTCATTATTGTTGTCTTTCGGCTTTTCACGGTTAGGGGTCGCCGCAGTGGAACTCCGGTCCATTAATAATTGGCAGTAGATTTTCATGAACACTGAGGTGCCAGCTCGACATTCAACCTTCAGCAAAGGCATGCCCATTTACACATGTCTTTTGAATGCCCACCCAAGCTAAGAGAAGTTATTGACTCCCCAAATGACTTAACAATCACTCAGGAAGGTTTGTCCCAAAAAAACTGGTGTCAAAATCATGACAATGCCCTTTAAGAACTGATCCAATTGTTTGGCATTTGGGAACTTGTGTACAGTGAGCTAACTTTTGATCAACATATGCCCAGAGTAATAAGAAAGTCTTTCTATATTGCACAGCTTATAAACAAATTGATTGTGACTAGATCTAGAAATGTTGTTGTCCCCCTTTACAAAGCTCTCATTATGTCAAGCATTTTGTATAATGCCCACTTTGGCATGTATCTGTCCAGCCCCATGCAACAATTGGAATACCTTCAGAGATACCTTACTAAAAGGATACAAGTCCTAAACAATAGCTTTTGCATGGACCACCTCAAAGATTTATTACTATACTCAGTATCCTACAGAGTGCTTAGAGGTGACATGTCTAGCATACAAAGCATCCTCTGACATAATACAGATGGACCTACTGAACATCAGCAAGTAAAATGGCATCAGAAATACTCAGTCCAGGTATCTAAACTGAATGTTGTGGAGAGATGAATATATATCACAGAGGTTACCACTGTTCTGGAACAGAGTCTCCATAAAAATAAAGAAAAGCTCATCCATCCATCCATATTCAAATGCAACTTGGATCTAAGGATGGGTAATAGAAAATGTACTCCAGGATTTCCCCTCATGCCACAAATGGATAGAGGCAGTTCCTAAATGCTACATCCCTTACATGGCCCCCTTCAAATTATCTATGGTATGATCACAGTTGTTCTCACTAGGGCTAATATACAATTATCAGCCAAGGGGATAACTAAGACCAATCAGAAAATGTTAATTCAAGCAATGAAAGGGAATTGGCTAAGCTTAAAATGTCCTCCAACCTATGTTGTGGTAGCAAATAGTTATAAAAATTGTCCTTTTTAGTGCCCCTGTCACCCTCTGCCCAACCCCCCCCCCCCCAGTCTTTAACAGCTTCTGGTGCCTATGCATTTGGGCTATGATTATTTGGAATGGGATTATTTGCAATATTTTTTTTATTTTACTGCTGGTAAGATGCTGAAAAGTTGCGAATATATCCAGATGTTATGGCTCACAGAAGACATGACTGAAGTCAACATCTAGCCAATGGGCTAGTATTAATGCTGAGAAGAAAGTTTCATACTGGGATAAACTGTCCAATTGACACAATAGGGAGGAGGGACAAACATTATATCCACAACGCTGTGAGAGTATGAATGTTGGTCTGCATATAGACACACAAACACACACACTTGTATAACTCTGTTGCTGGAATACAGTTTTTATTATTTATTTATTTATTTTATTTTTTATTTATCCTTCATTGACTAGGTTAGTCCCATTAGGCTAGTGGCCTCTTTTCAAGGGTGACCTGAGATGGTATTTATATTTGTAGGGGAAATTTTACTAGGGCATTGGAGATGTTCCTTAACTCTTTTCAATAAATGCCATGGGATCTTTTACATTCACCTTAGCTACAACCAGCTCAAGCAGATGGGACTTGGGTTTAATGTCTTATCTGAAGGACAACATAGTCAGTAGTACAGCACCCATAGTTTGCAGTTTAATTTAATTTATTTGTTAACTGAGAAAGTTAATTGGACACCCTGGACCTTTTTCAGCCATGATGTAGGATAGAAGGGTAAGGGAAAATACAGAATATATGAACACGTTAAAGCAGCCAATCAATGTTTATGCTTTTGGAAGGAAACTGGAGTACCCAAAGAAAATCCATACAGACATGGGGAGAAAATGCAGAGTCCACACAAACAGTGAGCAGATATTAGCACTGAACCTTGGATGCTGGAGCTGTGTTGCCCATTCCTCACATTTGTATCACTTCACAGATGTTCATTTAGTTTACGATCATAGTGCCATTATTGCAATAGGGAGAGTCAGGGATGATTAATTTGGTATGGCTTGTGTATATACATCTATTGGCTGATTTCAGATAACTTGTATTAGAAATTCCTATTTGGAAGCTGAGACTGAATTTCTAATCCAAAATGCTAAATCCCAACATATGACATCAGATAAACTGATACGAAATAACACTTAATAATTCAAGTTATTTAATATGATAAACATATTTAATTATGCATGAATGTTATACTTACAAACAGACAGCAAGTTTTGCAAGGAAGGAGTTCATGTTATTCTAAATAATTACCCGACTCCAGTTTAACCTTTATAGCTAGTACAGTAGATATAAAAAGTGTACACACCCCTGTTAAAATGCCAGGTTTTTGTGATATAAAAAAATGACACCACAATAAATAATTTCAAAGCTTTTCACACCTTTAACATGACCTATAACCTGTACAATTCAACTGAAAAAAAAAATCTGTTATGGGAATAAATATAAAAAATAAAAAACCTACAATAAGCTGGTTGCATACGTGTGCACACCCTTAAACTACTACTTTGTTGAAGCACCTTTTGATTTAATTACAACATTCAGTCTTCTTGGATAGGAGTCTATTAGCATGACATATCTTGACTTAGCAATATTTGCCCACTCTTCCTTGCAAAAGTGCTCCAAATTTGTCAGATTGCGAGGGCATCTCTTGTGCACAGCCCTCTTCAAGTCACCCCACAGATTTTCTATCGGATTTTCCTTGATTTGTCAAAAGCTTTTGACACCACGTTTCACCAAATAACTACTCTACAGACTCTCCTCCCTAGGACTTTTAACAGCTACATCAGTGATAAAGTTCAAGCTGTAAAAACAAAGGACATCTCTCCATTTCTCTCTGCACCCACAGGGGTTCCTCAAGGACCTGTCCGTAGTCCCTTCCTTTTCAGTATATTTATAAATGACCTATATTCCACATGTAAACATGCTAGCATTACTCAGTATACTGATGATTTCACACTTATCTGCTTTGCCAAAAATCTCAACTTCAAAACCCAAGCACAGGAATCCTTCAACTAGGTGACCTCCTCTCTTGGAAAAGTAAAAAGGATTGCTATATACTCCGATTGCAATGCTATAGGGTGCCAGGTGCCATAAGGTATGCACAATGAGTGTTAATACAGCAGCATAAAGCTAGAGTAGGAAGAGGGCACCAGAGAAGAATGTGGTACTACATGCAGCAAATGCAATTCTCATTATGAACAACCAGCTTATAAAGTACTACAACATCAATGTTTACTATAGACTATCTTTGGACATATTTTGAATAAAGTATGCCTGTTTCACTTACAAGTGCTTCTGTTACTACCAACTCACTGAAAATATCATTATTTCTGTGGCATATCACATGACTGGCAAAGTGAATTTCACTATAGAGTTTCTCTGAATGGAGCAACATGGTTATGTATGGGCTCTTATCTACTATGCTGTTGGTAACCAAGAATTCATTAATGCATTTCAAAGAATTTTCTGGTTTGGTGCATTTCCAGAAATCACTATCTCTTAGCTATTTTTCATATTTTTACTTGAACACTTAAAAGTATCACCTTTTGCCTTCATCTCATAAACTGCACTGCTGTCATTGTGCAGTTCTGCCAACATGTTTGATTACAAATTTACTTTCTGAAATCACCTTCTAGACATACTTGAATTTTTGTTTTACTTTCTATGTGCTCTTCCTCACTATACTTGTCAACCACTGAGCCTCCCTTATGACTTCACCCTGGTCATTCCCCTGTACTGGAAATTTCTGGTGTGGGGGTCATTGTATTCATTTATAGATTCATAGTTTAGTACTAAGCTAACTGCCCTTGCGAGCCATTTTAAGCCTAGCGAATTATTCCTTATGAGACTCAAACCCTGCACCTTGTGTTTGTAAGGCAAACACTTTAGCGATTAAGCCACCCTCCCAACCCCAGTTGCATAGATAATCATGGCTCTATTTCTGCTCTTGCTGGCATTCCAGCAATGAGGCCATATATCAGTGTCCCTATGACCACCCCAGTGGCAGATTTTGAGCACATGTATTACCGCAATTGCAACCTATGCTCTGTCTGGGCATGTGTGAGCTCCCTTAATACATACTTATGAGGTCTCCTTTCACTAGCTTGGAAGGGTTAAGAGTTCCTCCAGGCATTGATATTGCACAAGCCTACACTTGCACACAGGTTATGCTGACCAGGACCATCATCTCCCTTCCCCCAGTATTAGCAGGCCAGGGTAAGCTGCTCACTTATTCTGCCCTCCTTGGCTCTTCCAGTGTCTCAGCCAATATTCAAGCATGGGCTTTCTGGGGATATGATACGAATATCCTTTTTACAGTAGTTTGTGTGGCAGTGTCAAAAAATCAACTTGCTGAAAATTTAAAACAAAATTTAAAAAAAATTAGGTATAATGAATGTAGCCTTGAAAATGTCATTTTTTTTCAATATTTTAATCCAAAATACTTAGTAAAGCTAGTTCCCCCATGAATCATTAACTCCAAGTGAGCTGAACCACTAACAGATTCATCACAACTGATCAACTACACAAAACCACTAAACAGCAACTGTACAATCCACTAATTGGTTGATCAATAATGGTTTTGCATGGAGAAAAGTCTGCATGAACACCTCCACATAAGGATTTGCCCATGCACACGCCCTTATTTACTGATACTAAGTCCTCAGTCATGCAATCATAGTGTAAACCACTGATGCACAAATTGCAGTTTCACAGTTAGTATTCACTTCATGCAGGATATCTCACAGGTTTTTCAAGGGGGTTCTGTTCCTTTGGAGCTGGACATTCATCACAAGAGAGAGAGAGCAGCAGATGGATACTGTGATGATAGCAGGTACTGCCAGCCATGCCAGGAGAAATAGATAAGTGGATTTGTAACATATGCCAGCACAGCTAGCTGGAATTTTGTAAATAATTATATGTCGTTTATATATCAAACCAATTTGTACAGATGCTTGTGCTGAAAATTTATTTGTGAGGTTTGCTTGTTTTAAAAAGTATCAACAGAGTGCCCTTCTGGAAGGAAAAGAAATGTACATGTGTTACTGTAACTATTTAAATGTATATGTTGTAACTGCATATACTAGAAGTGAAGAGGTTAATCTTTATCCACCTGACGTTGCAAAATATTCTTGAAATTAAATTACTTTATGGTTTAAGCCATAAAGATGTTATCCTACAGATTTGAATTGAGCCAGTGATGCAATGTCTATGCTAGAAAATAGTTGGAAGCTCCTGTAGGAAGAGTGAAATGGTTTTATAGTTTTATGACTTCCAGCATCTGCCCAACATCTGAGCAAAGCTCTATCTGTGTGTAGGGTCACACATAACCCTGGTAGCTTCTAGTGATGGGGAATAGTGTGGGAAACTGAGACAGATGACCATACATGTGTGTGATGTAATTCTGTACAGAAATACTATTTTCATATTAGAGGAGACTGAAGTCTCATTCTGTATTCTGTCTTAGGACTGACAACAAGGACCACTCAACCATCTTGACTTACTCTATTCAGTAAGTAGGAACAGCAATTTTTTTTATGAATCAGGAATAACTAGTGAGACTAGCTAAATACTGTTTTTCTATAACTGCGACTTTCCATCTGAGTTATTTTTAATATTCCCTGTATTCTGAAACTCTAGTGTTTACTGTAAATAGATATTTAGTAATTTATTGTTCTTTTATTATTTATTATTAAATATAGTTAAATTTCTCATTGTGGCTGGTCCTTTTAGAAAAATAAGTTTTGACAGTATTTGCACATATTTATTTGGTGATATCTCTGCCCACTCCTGAAAGCCTGGCTGTTTGGTCAATATTACCATTTGTATTAATTAATTTCACTCAATATAATTGGGTAACATTGTAAGAGCCTTAAAGCAGCTGGCACAACTTCTGGTGGCAGTGATAATTGCCTTATAGTCTGGGCAGATGGGGACACAGCAGGTGAATCTATGCCAGCCTTCCCTGGTCTGTGTGTGTGTGTGTGTGTGTGTGTGTGTGTGTGTGTGTGTGTGTCTAAATCAAATATCAAAGAGTTTGTGTGTGCCAGCTGCTTGGAGCAGGGACACAAAGTACTGGTTTCACAGAGAGGGTATGGGAGGACTTGGAACCACAGCTAAGGACTCAACTCTAATCTGTCCCAGTCAGGAGTCTTACTAGGGGTCTGCAGAGAAAGAGATGAACCAGCTCCCAGACTGAGCATGTTCCATGTGTGCTCTTAAGGGAAATTGTGCTGTATGTAGAGAGGTCTGTGTCAGGAATACTGAGTGTATCCATTTGTCTTCCAAGTGAACGTCTCTTTACAGTGTCAGTGGTGACAATTCAGGCTCCTTGTTTGCTGGCCCAGTGTGGGGATGTCAAATATTGGTGAGCAGTGGTGTGGATATTGAACTGCTGTAGCCTGGAAGCAGTTGTGACTAAAGGTGTGCATTCTCTCAGCAGCAACAAGGAAGACATTCAGAGTTGCATATCACAACAGCTTTATTCATTTATTCTTTTTTTTTGTTAGTTTAGTTTAGTCAGGGAGAGCAGGCAAAAATGTTAGCAGAGGATTGTGGCAAGCTGACAAAGAACCATTTGGCCAAGGTGTGCAGACAAAGGACTGGTGTATGCCAACCTGACTAAGAGGAAATTATTTCAGCCTTAGTCAGAGCTCAGACCAGCAACCAGGAGGATAAACAGTCTGGTGATGGGAAGTTGCAGTCCTCAGAAACAGGTTAGTTCATCTTTTCATCAGAGGACTTAAAAACCCATCTGGAGTTAAAGATACTTGAACTGGAGGCCAAATGTATTGAATTAGAATCAACAGAATGACTGAGACAGGCAAAACAGATGGCATTGGAGGCTGAAGAAAATGAGAAGCAGCTTCAACATAAGAGAGAGATGCTGACTCTTCGCCAGGGTCATGGTGTTAATGGGGAAGGAAGTAACCAAACCCCAGAAACAATAAAGGTCAGTAAATTTCTTCCACAATTTACAGAGGGTGACAATTTTGGTAGTTTTATTCATATCTTTGAAAGGGTATGTAATCAGTATAATGTTGACCAAGGGCTCTGGGTACGGTTCCTGACCCCATTATTCCATGGTAAAGCTGCAACTGCTGTTTCTAAATTGTCTGATATTGATTGCTTAAACTATGACAAAGTCAAGAAATGTTTACTTGAATGCTCTAAGTTAACACCTAAAGCTTACAGGAAAAAGTTCCATGAGCATTGACGCAAGGCAGATGAAAGTGTGTGTGATTATATTGCTGAGTTAAGCACTTATCTTCATAGGTGAGTGAGTGGGTGTAAGGTCACCACTTCTGAAGGACTGGCAGACCTTTAGGTGAGGGAACAAGCCCTTATCCCTTTGCCTGAGGACATGAGAATCTAGTTGGCAAACTAAGAGTGCAACTCTTCAGGTGAGCTGGGGAAAAAGGGAGGATCGCTACTTAGCAATCAGGGCATCATTACACAGGAAAGGGATACCCAGTGCTGTACATGAATATGAGGGAACCCATGGTGGGCAGCCGAAACCACCCCAACAGAGTCTGCCAGTAACAGGGGAAGCCACTAGTTCAGGTACATGACCAGGATCAAGGGTTAAATGTTTTAAATGTAACCACTCCAGCCATGTAGCATACAGACGTCCATGGAGGCAAGGTGGGAAACAAAAGGTGGGGAACCAGCAAGTAGGAATAACAGCATGCCAATAGTAAGTTGTCTGTAGACAAAAGGGGTACCAAACTATCACCAGAGCTTATATCCTATCTTAGTGAATGGAAAACAAACCACTGCTAAGAGATACACAGCCTCTGACATAATCATTGTGAAGCCTGCAGTGGTTAAAGAGGAGCAGCATTTGCTTGGGCAGTCCACTCCAGTCAGAGCTTTAGGAGGGACCCATTCCAAAAGCCTTTGGTGAGGGTTCACCTTGATGGGGAGGGTGGGAAAGGAAGCAAGCAAGTAGATGTGTTTGAGGATATCCCTGCAGATGTCTTGATAGGGAATGATTTTGATAATGCAATACCTTGTGTGCATGCATTTACATGCAGTCAGGCTTGGAGACAGGCATGTGGGTCTGGTAGCCTAGGGGAGACCCAGACAAACCTCATACCTGAAGCCAAGACTGGTGATGTGGCTATATTAGGGAGGGAGCTATCCTGTAGCAGGGATCCTGAAGGTGAACCACAGCTGCTGGTACGTACTGATGTTCCCTTGGACAAATTGACTTCAGAAAGAGGTGAGTGGTAGCACCCAGGTTGACAGTGAGGCACCGCTGTCAGATGATACCAGACTTCCTGTGGAAAGGGAGCTGGGAAGAGTCACAAAAGTAGAGCTGAGACAGGTTCAGTTCTAAGACCCTACACTAAGAGGGAAGTAGCTAGGGAGGCACCTGATTCTCAAGGAAAAGGGGAGTCTGTATACTGGAGCAAACAGTTACTGTATAGAGAGTGGACCTCTGAGGGAGGGCTAGAGGGTGAGGTAATAAAGAAGTTGGTAGTGCCTAGAGTCTACCATCTGGCATTTCTAGCCATAGCCCATGGCATTCCTTTTGCAGGTCATAGGGGCATAAAGTGTACCAAGAGACATATTATGCAGAACATTTATTGGCGTGAGATTGGAAGGGATATAGATGGTACTACAGGACCTGAGAGCAATGCCAAAAAAGTAGGCAAGGCAGGAGACAAGGTCAAAGCTCCTTTGATGCCTTTGCCTGTGACTGAAGAGCCATTTCAGAGGGTAGTTATGGATATTGTGGGGCCTCTGAGTACCTCAAGCTCTACAGGGAAGAAGTATATCCTGGTGGTAGTAGATTATACTACTAAATACACTGAGGCAGTGGCTCTGTCCTCTATTGAGGCAGAAAAGGTGGCAAATGCTTTGTTAGAGATTTTCAGCAGGGTATGTTTCCTGAGAGAAATACTGACAGAAGTGTCATTTTCATGTCAGACTAACTGGCTTGTCTTTGGAAGCACTGTGGGATGAAGCACCTAAAAACCACCCCTACCATCCCAGACTAATGGTCTTGTGGAGAGGTTAAACTCTACACTAAAGACCATGCTAGGGGCACTTACAGACCAGTTTAAGAGAGAGTGGGATAAATATTTACCCCATCTGCTGTTTGCTTACAGAGAGGTACCCATAAATCCACAGGGTTTTCACCATTTGAGTTGCTGTATGGGCATATCATGAGGAGACCTTTAGATCTGATTCATGATGAGTGAGAGGGTGAGTGTGAATCCCACAAGGACTCTGTTCTGGTACATGTCCTAAACCTCAGGACAAGGCTTAGGGAGCTCATGGGCTTGGTGCAGAAGAACCTGACAGGAGCGCAACAACAGAAAAAGGTTTGGTATGACAAGAATGTTCGAGCCAGAGAGTATGCTGTAGGGAAGCAGGTGATGGTTATCATTCCTGTCAGACACAATAAGCTGCATTCAGCTTGGGAGGGACCCTTGAAAGTGGTATGGTAGGTCAGTGATGTTAACTACATGGTAGAACTGCTAGGCAGGAGTCATGGGCACATATTGTACCATGTTAACATGATAAAACCTTACCATGATAGGGGGGCTCTGGTGCTAAATATTTGCAGTAGGAGGCAGGAGGAGACTGAAGGGGATCCATGGCTACAGCAAGCCAGCCAGCACAATCCTAAGTTACTATGGTGGATCCTAGGGTTGCAGGGCTATGATATGACAGTGCAGCACTGTAGTGGCATCAGCAATGCCAAGGCAGATGGATCTCAAGCCAGGCTATAGGATAATTTATTTCCAGATATGCTCATTCCTCTCAAGCATTTTTTTAAAGGGGAACTTGAAAAACTAGCTTGAGTCTTCAAAGGAGGAAGATGTGTTAAGATAGCAGGTACTGCCAGCCATACCAGGAGAAATAGGGCAGTGGATTTGTAACATATGCCAGCACAGCTAGCTGGAATTTTGTAAATAATTATATGTAATTTGTATATCGAACCAATTTGTACAGATGCTTGTGCTGAACATGTATTTGTGAGGTTTGCTTGTGTTAAAATGTATCAACAGTGCACCCTGCTGGAAGGAAAATAAATGTATATACATTATTGTAACTGTTTAAATGTATACATTGTAACAGCATATACTGGAAGTGAAGTGGTTAATCTTAATCCTCCTGATTTTGCAAAATATTCTTGAAATTAAACTACTTAATGGATTAAGCCTTAAAGATGTTATCCCACTGTTTTGAATGGAGCTAGAGAAGCAATGTCTGTGCTAGAGAATAGTTGGTAGCTCCTGTAGGAAGAGTGAAATGGGTTTATGGTTTTATGACTTCCAGCAGCTTCACCACATCTGAGCAAAGCTCTATTTGTGTGCATGGTCACACATAGGTGCTAAAACCCTGGTAGCATCTAATGATGGGAGATAGTGTGGGAAACAGAGTCAGATGACCAGGTGTGTGTGATGTCATTCTGTACAGAAATAATGATTTAATATTAGAGGAGACTAAAGTGTCAGGAGCATTCTGTATTCTGTCTTGGATCTGACAACAAGGACCACTCACTCATCTTGCCCTGCTCTATTCAGTAAATAGGAACAGTAATTCTTTTAGTCAATCAGGAATAGATAGTGAGACTAGCTAAATACTGTTTTTTATAACTGTGTGAAACTTTACATTAGAGTTATCTTTAATATTTCCTGTGACTGAAACTCTGGCATTTACTGTATAGAAATATGTATTACTTTTTGATCTTTTATTATTTATTATTAAATGTATTTAAACTTCTCATTGTGGCTGGTCCTTTTAGAAAAATATTTAAGTTTTGAGAGTATTTGCATATATTTATTTGGTGATAACTCCGTCCACTCCTGAAAGCCTGGCTGTTTAGTCAACATTACCATTTGTATTAATATTCATTTTAATCAGTATAATTGGGTACTCTTGTAAGAGCCTTAAAGTAGCTGGCAAGGGTTTTGGTGGCAGTGATAACTTCCTTATAGTATGGGCAGATGGGGGCACAGCAGGTGAATCTGTGCCAGCCTTTCCCAAGTGCGTGTGTGTGTGTGTGTGTGTGTGTGTGTGTGTGTGTGTGTGTGTGTGTGTGTGTGTGTGTGTGTTTGTCATATAAAACGAACCAGGTGGTTTTGTCTCTATTCCATTAATGATCGATCTAGGTATACTAAACAGTTTATTTTGAGTGATACATTTCTTGGTGTTATATGATGTATTTTTTGCTGCACTTTGTACAAATACTAGCCTGATATGTGCATTTGCTTTTGGGCTTAGGTATTTGGTGCTTCTTTGGCTGCATCAGGGGGTATATTACATGCATTTCTGTTCTTTTCTTTATGAATTATCCCAGCTGTGGTGGCAGGTCTACTTCAAATGTACTAAATTCACAATAGATGCAGGAACACATCACCCATACCAGGTGTTTGCATTTCCTCCATGACTGTCTGTGCAGTTAGTATATATACGTAGGGGGAGAAGAGGGCAAAACCCACAGTTCCCTATTATGAGAGCAAAAGTCCATTTAAGCAAATCTGTAAATGTCGACATGTATTGCGTGAATCGGCATTACAGCGAATGTCCAAAACCGCAAATTTGGAAATGTCGAATTACCATGGTTGGCCCGTCTGTGGTATAGCTCCATAAGGTAAGTGTGCGATCATTATGGACCTTAGGGTTAGGGAGGGGTTAAGGATAGTGCATAGATAGTTGTGTATGTCGGGTTTAGTGTAGGGTTAGAAGCAGAGTTTTGGTGCTTTACTTTTGGGTTAGAAGTAGGGTTTGGTTAGTGTATGTATGTGGTTTATTTATTTTGTTTGGGTAGGTAGTATGTAGCGGGTGGTGAGGTTGGCCGACTATGGCAGTTCGAGTTTTAACATTTTGTGGTTTAGTGCATTCGGTATTCTCACGGTTTGTGCAATTGATGTTGGTGTTTTGGTATTCGCTCAAAAGGAGTTTTGCTCTGGTAATATAGACCCAAACCCACATATGGGTGTTAAAGCTTACCCCATTCAAAACTTTTTCTTTTGCTCTTTTGTTCAAATTATGTATTTATTTATTTATTAATTTATTTATTTTATTTACTTCCCTTTGTTTACTGAGATAGTCTAACAGAGCTAAAGCCCTTTTTTCAATGGAAACTTAAGAAGCAAATCTCCAAGGATAAAGAATTGCATACACAAGAAATGGTGCACAGTACAATATGATAATTAACAAGATAACTTAAGTACAGTACACCATATAACATACATTTCTGATAAAAAAGAACAGAAATTGTTCAGTGACTATCACAATATTTATAACAAATGAAGTACAGAGAGTCAAGATTAGCTTATTCACAAGTATGGAGTATCTGATAAACAAAGAATAAGGAGGAATGATGTTCAAAAGCCTGGGAGGAAAGCAGTAAGAAAAACAAGATTAGAATACCAGATTGTGTTTTACACAAGGTAGAGGCATTATGGTTAATACTTTTAGATTTTAGTATGAGTAAGACAGACTAGGATTGAAGTAAGTACACTCTAAGCAAGCTCACACACACACACACACACACGCACACACACACACACACACACACACTGAATTAATGTTTAAAAAAAGATGGCTTGTTGGAGATACAAATCAGAGGTAAAGACAGATTGGCAACATATGTTTTTTGAATATATAGTACTTAAGTCTTACGAGGATAATAGATTTTATATATATATATATATATATATATATATATATATATATATATATATATATATATATATATACACAAAACCCCAAACAATGGTATGGAAGGTACACAAAATCACTAGAATCCAAGTGAAAAGTCCAAATATTTATTTGAGTAAAAAATATGTGAGCGCTTTCGCCGGTTTCCAAATCCACTTCTTCAGACATAATCAGATAATCAGAATTTTAGATAAAGCTTTTCTAGTTTAGTTTATTAAATGTCCAGACCCTGTTGTCTTGTTTATAATCAATTTTCTATATTTTAAAGTTTTCTTATCATATTTAGTGATCAGTTTATATTATATTTCGATGCATATTTTATATAGTGCTGTCTTTTTAAATAGTATTGTTTAATTAATTGAGAGTTAATTAATTTGATAGAACAGCTTTAGATTTTACTATACGTTGATTTATTTTGTATGTAAGTTTTATGTCTGAAGAAGCGGATTTGGAAACCCGCGAAAGCGCTCACATATTTTTTACTCAAATATTTGGACTTTTCACTTGGATTCTAGTGATTTTGTGTACCTTCCATACCATCGTTTGGGGTTTTGTGTATACATTGTCTTGACTACTCTTGGGCATAAGCGTTTTCTATAATACCTTTTGGCATTTTTGTACTTTGTGCGATATGGAAGGTACCTCAATGGGAGCTGCAGCTGCTGATATTGAGACTGGCTACAATGATAGATTGAGAGGGTTTTTGATGGAAGCAACCAATCCGCTTTTGCGAGTGGATACCTTAAAAGACACTGAAGGTATTGTTGCCAATCCAATGAATATAATGAATGAGACTTTAATACATAACTTAAAGAGAGACATTGAGAACAATCTCTATAAGTTTAAACATTTACAATGCCAGAGGTACCACTTGGATGCATGTTTGAGATGTAAAGTTATACCACGTGGACTATGGATTCTTAATATGCCCACATATGGCAATACCTACCCCGAACTGCTGATACGGTGGCAACAAATAAACTTAGACACTAGTAAAGCGTATGTGCAACTTTTGCTAGACTTTTTCCAGCCTTTGAAACATGAATTGAGAACTGATATTATTAACCAGTAAGCTCAATTAACTGATCTGTATGGGACAGACTCAACTGAATTATTTATGCATGAGCTTATTGATAAAATTCAGCGTTATGAGAATAATTTGCTATCCCACAAAAAGAAAAAGCTACACAGAGACACTGATGATTTTAAAAAACAGCATGTCTTTACTTGGCCCAAAGTAGCTACACTTGTTTCTGGGCATGCCACTAATATGAGTGTTGGTCAAATCAGTAGTGCGGCAATGATGTCATCTAAAGAATCCAAATCAAACATTACCACTTCTGAAGAACTTCTGGTTCACCGACAGGAATTACTTGTTGGGTCTGAAGAGACAACGAATGTGCAACCGGATGTGAACACTAGTGGCTTCATGGCTGATAAGTTGTCTGATAATGTTCTCATATCTTCTCCCTCCATATCTACTTCTGTATATTCCACACCAGCAGAATTTGTTTCCAATGCGCAACAAATGGAAACGAATGCTGCTAAATCTAACTCCAGTGTAGATGTTCGACGTAAAATTCGTCTGGAGTATAACCAGCAACAAAATTTTATTGTGGTACCCCTGCCCATAAGAACAGGAAGGAAGAAGTTGTTAGATTACGACAGACCAAGGGGCCAGAAATGGAAAGAGTCTCCTGGACCCCAGCAGTCACATACACTCAAGAAGATGTGGAATCAAGAAGTCTAGTATGGAACATTTCTAGTTACACTTTGACTAATGATGAAATATGTTTATTGGACAAAGGTATTGGTTTTATTCCGACTAGCAATCTAGATATCAGTGATGCTATTATAGCTATTAGGATGTTTACACGTAGTTTAGCATTAAAACTGCTACATAAGGATCATGCAGCATCTAATATTTGTTTGTTTAAACGTAGAAGTTTATTTGTACCTCACCTGCCACCTAATTTAGAAGTGTTTCTTAAGGCGGTTGAAAATGCTCTGTACAATCAATTTGAATTTTTGAATTCAAGCTTTGTAACTAATCTATCGAAAAATTAAATGCTAACTCTTCGTAACCTTAAAAACAATCACAATATAATGATATGACCAGCTGATAAAGGGGGTCCTATTGTTGTGATGAATTCTGAATATTATGATAAGACCATACTAGACATGTTAAATAGTGAAGTGTATGAAATTATTTCAAAGGATCTAGTACAAGATATTCACAGAGCCGTTTATAATATGTTAGATGAATGTAGGGCCTTGGGACTGGTAACAGAAGAACTATTTGATTTCTTTTACGTTGAATTTCCTATTATACCATGTTTGCATGGCTTGCCAAAGATTCACAAAAATCCCACACTACCAGCGTTCAGACCCATAGTGTCTGGCGCTGGGTGGCTGACAGGACCCATGTATATCTTGATCATGAGTTGAAAAATGTTTTATCCAAATATTCTTATGTCCTTAGGGACACTGCGCACTTTTTGGAAGATTTGTATAGTTTTACTTTAGGTACACAGAGCTTTGAGGGTTTACTGTTAGTAACAATGGATGTAGAGTCACTCTTCACCTGTATACCCAGTGTAGAAGGGATACTTATGGTAAGAGAACTTTTATTAGAAGAATACCCTTTGGAAGTAGCAAAAGTAGATTTTTTGTGCATGTTACTTGAATTTGTGTTAGACAACAATGTCTTTTTATTTAGTAACAAGTGTTACAAACAAAAAAAGGGAGTGGCCATGGGCACTAGCTGCGCTAACACCTATGCGAATTTAGTAATGGTAGCATGGGAAAGGCACACTGTACTTAAAGAATCAAAGGTGGTTTTCTATAGACGATTTGTTGACGACCTCTTTCTTGTTTGGAAGGGCGTCCCTGAAATGCTTCAGGTCTACTTTGACCACTTAAACACCACCAATAATTTTCTTAAATTTACCCTGTTATATTCTAGTGAAATTATTAATTATTTAGATATGACAGTTTATCGAGAAAATAATATTCTGAAAACCAGGGTTTATAGAAACGAGTGTTATAGAGCTGCATATTTACATAGGAACAGTATGCACAATCCCATGGTGTTTGGCAATATTGTAAAAGGACAGACCATGAGGATATCAAGGCTTTGCTGTGATGAAACTTTATTTGATACCGAATTGAGTAGGCTCAGGGTGACATTTTTATCCAGAGGCTATAATGAACGAGAAATAAATAATACCTTTAGTAAGGTTCATAACCTCAGGACCACTAGAGCTAAACCTTATTATTCCTCGGGTGGTGAGAGAACCAATACCAAACATAATAGAGGTATAGATGGTTCAAAAAGAAAGGAATTTGTGATACTTCCATATTGCAATAACATTGAAATAATAAAAAATGCTATAGCCGATAATTGGAATATCCTTTTGGCAGATGAGAAAATTAAAGATTTGATAGGAAGTTTTCCCACTTTTACTTATAAAAATATGAAAAGTTTAAAACAACACTTATGCTACCAGAGTCCCAATAACACGCCAGCATTAGATATTGCTAGTATTTATTTGGAAACTAAGAAATGTGGTAATTGTGTGTATTGTAAATTTATTGATGAATCACGTTTTTATAGGCACCCTGATATGGGTCGCCTTTGGGAACTAAGAAATAACAGCACATGCAATACTAAAAATATTGTATATGTTGCCCATTGCTTCCTATGTTACCAATTTTATGTAGGTAAAACAAATCGGTCCCTTAAAGAAAGGATTAGAGACCATATGTACTATCTTATGAGGAAACAAGACTATAGCGCCATAGCTAGACACACTCTTTTATTAGGTGAGAAACACATCTTTTATTTTCAAGTATTGCATGTACAACCCATTAATATTAGACTAGGGGATATTGTGAATGAAACCGAACAGGCGGAAATTAGATGGATTTTAAGATCGGTGGCGCACAGGGGAAGAGGTTTCAATGAAAGTGTCCCTTTGAAACCAATACTTAAAGCTAGAACTCTTAGATAATCAGAATTTTAGATAAGGCTTTTCTAGTTTAGTTTATTAAATGTCCAGACCCTGTTGTCTTGTTTATAATCAATTTTCTATATTTTAAAGTTTTCTTATCATATTTAGTGATCAGTTTATATTATATTTCGATGCATATTTTATATAGTGCTGTCTTTTTAAATATTAATCATTGTTTAATTAATTGAGAGTTAATTAATTTGATAGAACAGCTTTAGATTTTACTATAAGTTGATTTATTTTGAATGTTAGTTTTATGTCTGAAGAAGCGGATTTGGAAACCCGCGAAAGTACTCACATATTTTTTACTCAAATAAATATTTGGACTTTTCACTTGGATTCTAGTAATTTTGTGTACCTTCCATACCATCGTTTGGGGTTTTGTGTGTGTGTGTATGTATATATATATATATATATATATATATATATATATATATATATATATATAAAATCTATTATCCTCGTAAGACTTAAGTACCATATATTCAAAAAACATATGTTGCCAATCTGTCTTTACCTCTGATTTGCATCTCCAACAAGCCATCTTTTTTTAAACATTAATTCAGTTCTTTGTGGGGTAAAAACAGTTCTGAGAATGAATTTCCAGGAAAACAATCTCCATTTGAGTGAGGAGATAGTTTGTTTCAATGACAGTAAGATTGATTTTTTTATCCTCATTTGGATAATTAATATTAATGAATCAAAATAATTCCAATAACTAACTTTATTATATTCTATTTCCTTTTTAACCCTTTTATATAATTTTGATAAGAGATATTTCTGAATTATATTCTGTTGTGTCCAAAAAAAATTCAATTAATTTAGGAGCAGCATTTCTTATACTTTGTTGCATTAAATTAATCTTGTATTCAACAAACTATCTACAGTTCTATATGTGCAGCCACATATCTGTATCCAAATCAAATTTATTTATTATATAATGAAGTGTAATTTTTCTTTGTCCATAAACTGAAACCAGTATATCAACTTGCTTTCTTTAAAGGTGATCACTTTGTATTTTGGATTCCTGTAAATAAAATTTCTTAGGGTATTCATTATGATATATAGATAGGAAGGATTTATTGTTTTATTATTATTATTATTTGAAAAATATTGTTTTAATAACCAAAGTAAAATGTTATTTGAAACTGAATCACAAATTGAATCTTTATAATAAATAGCTTCTAAAGCTAAATTTTTGGAGCACTTTCCATTTGGCAGTATATTGGTCATTTAGCCAGAGTGTTATTTTGTTAAAGATCGAGGATATAGAGTATAACTCTAAATCTGGCAGACCAATACCACCATAAGACTAATCTCTAATATGATGAGTTAAAACTAATCTAGATTTATTAGGAAACCATAAAAATGTTAGCATTGAAGAATTAAATTACTTTATATAGTTTTTGATATGATAAGGTTTATGGATGTGGTGAGAGAGGACATGCAGGTGGTTGGTGTGACAGAGCAAGATGCAGAGGACAAGAAGAAATGGAAACAGTTGATCTTCTGTGGCGACCCCTAACGGGAGCAGCCAGAAGAAGAAGATATAGTTTTTGGTGGTGGTAAAGATAATGATTGTATAATGTATAATATTTTGGCTAAAAATCTGGAAAGCTTCTGTTTTATGGTAAATATATATTTGTTCCAATTACTTACAAGGTCATTTATTCACATTAAACTTTTATCATAATTAAGAGTTATTACATTATTAATGTTATCAGTGATGATTATCCCTAAGTAATTTATTTTTTCTCATAAACTATATATTTGGTAAATGTTTTATCTATATCTTTAGTATTAAAATTTATGGGTATTATTTTGGTTTTACTGTTATTAAAACTGAGACCAGATTTATTTTGATAAAAATTTCATTGCTTTAAAAAGAGGTAGTAGTGAGCTATTACATTCTTTTACGGTTAATAAAATATAATCTGTAAACAGTTGGCTCTTAAATATTGAATTCTTTCCCCCCTGAATACTCTTAATATTTGGATTTTATCTTATAAAATTAGCAAATGGTTCTATGACTAAAGTAAAGAGTAGAGGCGAGAAAGGACACCCTTGTTTTGTTCCTTTAAAAAGTTTAATTGATTCCAAAGTATAGGAACCTATTTTAAGATATGGTTGAGAATTTTCATACAGAAGATTAATAAGATGTATAAAGTTTCTCAAAAAATGTCTTTCAGCACTAATAGTAGATAAATGAAGTTTGGCAACAAACTAAGTTGTCCCGGGACATCTTCGGGGGGGTTAGGTTAATATTAAGGGGAGTTAAGTGGGTTGGGGAGGTGAAAGGGTTAAGTGGAGGCAGGGATGGTTGGGAGGAAGTGAGATAATGATGGGGGGGCTTAAGAGGTTTAGTCTAGTGTAGTTGGGTTAAGCAGTCACATTTTGCCGTGAACTTGCTATGGGCAAGTGACGTCCGAGATGACCTGTTGGTATTCCTGGGGTGCAGGTAGGCCTTGGGTTGCTGGTTGGTGTCTGTTGAGAAAGCTTGTGAGGTATATGGGTAATTAAACATTTTATTTTGGCTTTAGTGGTCGGGTTGTGAATTGGACAGAGAGGTCAAATGGGTTGCAATATTGTTAATTTTTTTATTTTTTTTTTCTCATGGTGTCTTCCTTGCAAGGTTGTCCTCATTGGGCTGCATGATTTTGGTGTTGAGCAGGGTGCTGGTGGCTTTATCATTGGTGGGTAGAGTGTATTTTCCCCTGTCCCCTATATTCATACCTCTCAACCTGGAAACATCAAAAATCTGGACAAGGCCCATGAAAAATAGGTACAAATCTGTACGCTGATTAACATCTAATTTGCATACATAATTATGTAACCCCATCCACTCCAATGGAATTGTGGGATACCAACTTTCGAACGCAAACTGAAGAACAGACCACCAAAACATGGCACCAGTGTCCCCCTGCAGCCATTCCAATGTCCCGTTACCTGGCTATTTCGCCCCATTTACCATAAACACTAATGTATGCATACTGCTTTACTTCTACAATGATTTGGATTTTATTTTTACATTTTACAGCACAACAATGCAGAAACACTAAAAGGCATCATCTGGTAAACAAAGCAATACTGTCTCACAATGAAAATAGGCTTGACATTAAAACTTCTTTGCCCTTGAAACTCACATTCATTGAAACAGCATTGAAACCCACACCACATCCAAAGAAAATGCATCTGACCAGTGGTGGATAAAGATTACCTTTGGGCTGTTTTCAAATCATTGGCTCCTTGCACACAAAACAATAAACATACATGTGTTCTTTTCTTTATACACCTTCCTGACTTTATTAAATTATATTCCTTGTATAATACAACACACATGTTAGAGCGCATTTTAAATTTATTGTTTGAACATTTTACCAGTAATCTGTACTGTAGGCAATGAAACAAAACACATGAACCACTAATGATAAAACTGCCCAATTCAGAACTTTTCCATCATAAAAGTCTGCTTCCGCACCCATATTATAAATAGAATGACAGTAGTGTAAGTCATAGGCATCTTGCACTGTGTCTCGCACTTATTTTCAATTTAATTTTTTTGGGGGGGGAGGGGGACAAAAGGTCAAAAACCAGGGACACATTTTAAACATTGCTTGTATAATTTTGTAAAGTTGCTAGAATAAAATGTTGTCTTACCAAAAGGGAAAAGGCATGTCCAATGGCCCCTTTTGAGGTTTTACAGGAGCAATAGTTGACATTCACAGTGCTTCATTGAATGCCTGGACTTCTGCCCCATACTTGGGTCCTTTGCTCATTGATGGCTTTTCCCAGGCTCTGAATGAGGCATGCGCAGCTGGTGCAATGATTGGTTTCAGTATGGGAAAGAAAAAAAAAAAAAAACAGTGCTGTGTATGTTGTCTCTGCTGGGGGTCAATGCATGGAATGTGCTTGTTGCTTCAGCTGGGGATTGCGTTGCAGAGTGGTGGGCCGGACATGGGGAAATTGTGGTTGTGGCAGTCCTGGTTGAACATGTTGGTGTGTTTTGCTTGAGTTTGAGGACCCTTATTGGTGCACACAGCGCCTTGTGTGTTTCTCTGCTAGAGCTTGCCTTCCTGCCTGCGCAACGTGATTGGGAGCGAGTGAATACTGTGTACACGGTGTTTGGTGATGGACAAAAGCCCCACCTACTTGACCAACCGACTCTGCAGTATCGGTCACTTCTCTGTTGGACAATGTGGATGGTGGTTGTTGTCCATCATGTCCTTTAGAGCTTACTATATGTTGGATGCCCTCATGTTACTGATGTCTCCAGTTAATGGTGCTGATATTTTAAAGTGTCCGGTTTTAAAAGTGTCTCTGATTTAGGATTTTGATGGGGCAAATATAGTGTAAGATTGGATTAAAGAGTGCTTCAGAAGCTATCACAATTATACTGTAATGGGCCTTATTTTGTGCTTTGCCCATTAGTTATTTAATAGGTATGAATGGCAGGCAGTGGAGCAGTTACTAGAAATAGGAACTTATGCATAGGGACATGGATACGTGTGTTTGCAGGTGACTAAAACTAACAGTGTGGTTCTTAAGGTTTAACGGAATCAGTAATTTTGCTTGGGATACAGATGGTGACTTAACCTTAACACATACGTGCAGTGATTATAGTTGCAGACGTTGCCTTTGGAGATATTTATTAATCCACATTCCCTTATGCTGTAGATGTCAGCTTAATACTAAGTCCCTTTTGTCATCTCTGGATTGGTTTACAGTTGTTGAGAGCTGTCTGTGATTCACTTAACAGCTATATACATTCTATTCTTAGAGGACTACAGGAAGAAGGTTGGAGTGAAGCAGTCTATGCAATGGGCCACAGGCAACGGGTTTATATATCACCCTATTAACAATGGTGATGGGTGGGGTCACAGGGCAGTTAAGGTATATTGTTTGCCAAAAAATAAACAGACACACAATGCTTAGCAATTCCAGCAGACTGCTGTTTGGGTCACAATATGAATTTATAATGCAGGTACTTTGGCTGAGGTTGAGAGGTGTGTTGTGGGTTTCTCATACCAAAGTTAATTGTCGGTTTGGTTCCTCCATTATTCCTGGCTTTGTACAGATTTTGTGATTAGGACAAATTAAAGGTATAAAAATGTACATGCATTACAGCAATAAAATAAATACATTATGACATCCTCTCCCTTTGAAGCATGAAAGGTTTGCTCTGGTTGATTCAGAATTATATGATTACCCTGGAAGTTCGTGCCATATGGTTTAATTGAATGCCTGCAGTTCTGAAGGTATTGAACTGACTCATTGCCCACATTGTTTGAGCTGGGAGGTTGAGAGGTATATATGTGTTAGAGTTTTTGTCATGGCTGGCAAGCAAACAGGGGGAAAGGGAAAGAGGGGATAAGAAAAAAATAAGGAAGGGAGCTCTAAGTCCTAATTACATTTGAATGAGTGAAGGGGGGCTCATGTCAGAGGGTTCCCTTGATAGCACTGTAAGATGCCATTTGTTCGGCATTATGTGTGGTTAGTGTGCCTCATTTGGAGATTTAAGGTTAAGAACTAGGCAGAGGGTGTTACAATATAAGTTAGCTTGGCTTAGACAGTGCACTAAGTGATGTGGTATGGAATTGCGGGGTTACCTTGGTTGGGGATATTGATAGGTCCCTTCAGGTGGGGGGTTTTAGTTGTAACATACTCACTTGATAGTTAAAATTCAGTTCATTGGAAGCATAGTTTTAGTTATGGTTGCTTTGTCATAAATGTATGTGGCAGTGGTACATGCCTTCCCGGGTTGGCAGGATAGGTGGTTTTGAATAATGTTCTGAATGTGCGTGTTTTCTAATATGATTTATATGTACCCTTTTTTTTTTCTTTCATGCATATGGGTGTTTTCTGGACCGCTGCGGTTATACTTTGGAATAGGTGAGTATAAGGTGGTACCATCTCTTTACAGGTTAGAGGATTTATTTTTGTCCTTTTCTTTGTAGATGGTGGAGTCACTGGTACCAGTGGTGGCACCACACAGGAGTTTGCAGATGATGGAAGCAGTGGCGAGCGAGGAGGTTACACATGGTGAGCTCAGTTGGGCAACAGTTACTAGCTGATGTAAGTGCATTTCAAAGTTGGTTTTGGTGGAGGATTTACATGGCTAGCCAGAGAAGGAAGGCATTTGAGTTTTGATTTCAAGCGTAAGTGATGGTACCGTCAGTATGTTAGATCAATGTTGGAAAGTTGTTCGCACTAAAGGGAGCAGCAGCCATTTAGCCATAGGTAAGAGTTTGGGACTGGGTAGTGGGCTGGATGAGGTTAAAAGTAATTTATGTTATGTAATGTTCATTAAGGCACGTGCTGTGGGTGGGGTGGAGCCACAACAATCTTAGAATCATAGGATGTTATTAGACTACTGGCTTTGGAGTGATTACAAGCTAGACAACATCTGGCTTCATTTCTGTGGGTAGCCTTTATCATGTGTGGTAGGTAGCCAAGATCGATTGTTATTCCACATGCTGCTTCTATTGTCCTTTTTGGATCACAGTACTCTTAGTATCATAGGAAGTTATTAGGCTACTGGCTCGGGGATGATTACAAGCTAGACAAGGTTGGCTCTTAGTTTTGGGGATATGAGTTGTAAAAAAAAAAAAAGGGGGGTGGGCAGTTCCATACTTTGGTGCAAAGTTTGGCAAACACTTGATGGGGGTGGCAGGAGTCCTTATCAGTGCCTCCATGTTAAGTAATTATTGGCATGTGTGCACATAGAGTTTATTGTTTTCTTTTTTTGCAGATTGCTGAAGGCCAGAAGGCATCATGCGGTGGCTTGAAAAGGGGATCTGAAAGGTGACGTTTTTGATAGGATGGATTTTCTTGCCACCAGAATGAGGCACAATGTGGGGCTGAGTAATCACCTTATTAAGGCATATTAGAGCTCTGTGTTCACTTTAGGGGAAGAGACCCTTCAAAGGGAAAGGCAGTGGGGTTTTCCAGCAGAGCAGCTGAATATGTAGTCACAAGGTAATGTCTTGTTTGCTTGAAATTGTTGAGGAGTACCAGAATTGAACTTCACATTGAATTGTTAGCTGGGGTCTTCCTTGCTAGGGGTCGGATAGTGTTGGGGGTTGGGGTTGAGTATTCTTGCTCCAGTGGCAGGTCAGGCTTTGGTAAGCATTACATAATTGCAAAGAGCTGGTAATGTCCGGGTAATTGCCAAGGGCTGGTAATGTCCGGGTAATTAATGTACACCAAATGATGTTTGGCTTGACCCTTCCCTTTATGGGAAGTGGATTGAACAATTTTGGGTAGAAGGGTGGGGGAACAGCCTGGTCAGGCTAGTTGGCGGAGAAGAGGGATAGGTTTGCCCTCTTCTGTTCCCACTCTGATGTCTGGATGTTCATTTCAAGGATCTGGGGAAAGGAAATGAGTAGTTGGAGGAAGCTTGCTGAATAGATAAGCAAGCTGAGGTAAGGATGGTGTTTATTTGGTGGATGGTAATTCAATGGATGGTGTATGAAGTGAGATGGGATGCTGCTTCATAAGTAAAGTGAGTAGAGGTATGGACGCTGCTTACTGGGGCAGGGTGAGTAGGTACGCTGCCCTGATTAACATTACAAGGATGTTATGCTGTATTTAGTATCAATTATATCATGAATAGTTGTAATTAATAAAGTTGGTGATCAAAGCTGTGTTATGGAAATCTAATAAAGGTCATCAAATGTCATTTGGTGTGATGTGTGTTATTGAAGGGGACCGGGACAAATGAAGTTTGGCAACAAACTAAGTTGTCCCGGGACATCTTCGGGGGGAGTTAGGTTAATATTAAGGGGAGTTAAGTGGGTTGAGGAGGTGAAAGGGTTAAGTGGAAGCAGGGATGGTTGGGAGGAAGTGAGATAATGATAGGGAGGGGCTTAAGAGGTTTAGTCTAGTGTAGTTGGCTTAAGCAGTCACAATTTGGCATGAACTTGCTACCCACCCACCCTCCCTCTTTTCATTGGTGGGGTGTAGGGTTATTTTATCAGTGGAGAAGGCAGAGAAGAGGGATAGGCTTGCCCTCTTCTGTTCCCCCTCTGATGTCTGGATGTTCATTTTGAGGATCTGGGGAAAGGAAATGAGTAGTTGGAGGAAGCTTGCTGAATAGATAAGCAAGCTGAGGTAAGGATGGTGTTTATTTGGTGGATGGTAATTCAATGGATGGTGTATGAAGTGATTTGGGACGCTGCTTCATAAGTAAAGTAAGTGAGCAGAGGTATGGACCCTGCTTGTTGGGAAGAGTGAGTAGGTATGCTGCCCTAATTAACATTAAAATGAATGGTGTATGAAGTGAGATGGGACGCTGCTTCATAAGTAAAGTGAGTAGAGGTATGGACGCTGCTTACTGGGGTAGGGTGAGTAGGTACGCTGCCCTGATTAACATTACAAGGATGTTATGCTGTATTTAGTATCAATTATATCATGAATAGTTGTAATTAATAAAGTTAGTGATCAAAGCTATGTTATGGAAATCTAATAAAGGTCGTCAAATGTCATTTCGTGTGATGTGTGCTATTGAAGGGGACCGGGGCAATTCCAGTTAACAGAGTCAAAAGCACTATCAGTATCTAAAGTTATTAATGTTAGTTTATCATTTGCATTAATGGCATAATATATTATTGTCAGTATTCTTTTAATATCATCATAAGAACTTTTGTTTAATATAAACCCATTTTTGGCACTGTTTATCATATACAATAAAACAATTTTAATCTATTAGTATGAATAGCCATAAATCATTTGCAATTTGTATTTAACAAAGATATTGGCCTATAAGAGAAGCTTTCTGTAGGATCTTTTCCTGCTTTTAGAATAGGTGAGAAAAGAGTATATTTCATGAGGAGGAACATTTACTAGTTCTTTAGAAATTTAAAAGACTTTAAGTAAAACAGTAGATGCTTCTTTTGGCATTAGTTTATAGGGTTTAGGTATGATACCATCACTACCAGGAGCCTTATTAGGTTTTAATTTGTTGATTTGAGCTTTAAGTTCACAAAAGGTAATAGGTTTATCAATTATTTTCCTCTGTTCTTCAGTTAACTTGTTAGTATGTTTTCTAAAGAATGTCTTGATTTCTTCCTGAGAGTCCATTAATCATTTTTTGTTATGTTAATTATATCAAAATGGCTTCTAAGCTCTTTCAGGATATCTTCAATTTCTGTAACCCTTTTCTGCTCTTATTAGAATATACCTCTTTAATATGGTTATATTTTTTTTATTTTTTGTTGTATTTGCTAAATTATGTGTACATTTAGGATTAATAAAAAAATTATGTTAAACCTTTCCAAATTAATCCTAGTCTTAAGATTTAGAATCTCCAAATATTTACTATTTAGACTATTAATTTCTTTTATACTATCAGTATTTGTCTTTTGATTATCCAATTTAAGTTTATCAATTTTTTTCTTGAAGCTCAATCAGTTCCTTGTCCCATTGTTTTTTTTAAACATACCAAGAAATAAGTCTTCTGTATAAATATGCCTTTAGATAATCCCATATATAAATGCCTGATATGTTTTCTGTGTATTTAGTTTCTACAAAAATCTGTATTTCTTTTATGAAAAAAAAGTCTTTAAATTATTTCAAATTAGTTATATAAGCACGGAATGCACCCTTGTATACGTCCACAGTTCCCCCTCAGCAGTGCAGCATGCATATTAATCATGGCACACTGACAAGGGAGAGCATAGTAACAGGGACATTGAATCCATGTACGCAGATGTTTTGAGGCTATCCTGTGGTTGTGGATTGTCCAGGGAATTCCTGGTCAGATGTTATGTCCAAGGTGAGACGTCTTGTAATATAACCTACTTCTGGTGAAATGTGCTGTCTATTGATATTTTGTGGTTTAATTTTCTTATTTTTTTATTTTTTAATGCCTGTTTGTGTGGTGTGGTACAGAGTGCAACAGTGCCATGCTGCACTTAGATATATACAGCTGACACCTGCTAGACATCTAAAAATAGAAACCGGATGTAATTAATTATTATTAATTTTTTTTTTTTTTTTTTTTAGTTTTTTAGTTTTTATTTTTAATGTCTGTGAGTGGCACAGAGTGCAGAAGAGCCAAGCTGTGCTGACACATACAATACTGACACCTGCTAGACATCTAAAAATGGAAACTGGATGTAATTATTTATTTCTGGTTTTGTTTAAGCCTGTTTGCGTGACTCTGCGCTGTCCTTAGCAAAGCTAACAGGTAGCTCAGTAATATATGTGAAGGGTATACTAGTTTGGATGCTATCCAAGTAGCTAAATGGCTAGAGTCATGGCCTAAAGCTTAATAGGTCCTGGGTTCAAGTCCCTAGCACTCATACAATTTTTTCAATGTAAATAAATTTTTTGTGTAATTTAAAAACAAAATTGTCACACTGACAACAGCTGTGCAGTGCTAAGCACTGCTTAAACATGGTTAACAGCTACTCTGTTTGTGCATTGCTAAGCTTCGCTAAAATATGGTTGTGTAAGTTTACATGCTGCTAAGCAGGTCTACACAATGCTAAGCAATGCTGCACTTTTTTAATGTTGCAGTATGACATGTAAGGGTGGGAAAACAGACTATTTTAAGGCCAATGATATGCCTGATGATGTTGGAGAGGGTGCACTTTTTTGGGTGCAGAGATGGGGTGTGCTGGAGTCTAGGTTTTTTTTGGGGCTCCTGGTGTGCAATTATGAACCTAGGCTGTTGCAGGGTGGTTACCAGTGCTTAGAATGTAAATCTGTGGCCTGGGATCAGTTGGCCAGGGAACTTACCAGTGCTACTGGTATCCCCTGCACTGGTGAGCAGTGTCATCCCCACTATGATGATCTGACATGTAAAAAGAGGGGAATAATGGACACCTGGGTACAAGATGCCAGGGATGGGCATGCCCCAGACATATGTAAGTATTTTTGACTATACTTTACTACAATACAAACTGAACCTGTGCAAAACTGGTATGCATAATGGTGTGCTTCTTTTCCAACAGCTGCAGCTGAGACGGGTCACAACACACAGTCCCATGCTGGGTGTCTGGCCAGAATGTGCCATGAGTGTGTCAAGCATTGATATATTATGATAACTGTAATACAATAAAGAATAAACAACAAAATCTGTAGTGCAATAAATAAACAATAAAAACTGTAGTGCAATAACCAAAAAACAATATCAGTAACAGTAAGCAATAAGGTATAAAGCAGTATTGTGGTGTCATAACATAATTTCAGTAGAGCTGTATGCATTGTATGTCTATTGTAGGTTCATAGGTTCATAGGTAGGTACTAGGCTATTGGCCATAAGGCCTATATAAGCCTAGCCAAAGGTACCCTGGCTTTCACCACCCAAGAAAATGATTTTCCTGTGCCACTGTTGAGCAGAGCCACAGAAGTGATCCCCGGGGTGAATTTCCTATCTCCCATCCAACCATCAAGATTTTTCTTGAACAGTGCTAATGAGGAGCTTTGTTTGATATAGATAGGTAGTTTGTTCCAGAGTATGGAAAGTCTCTGGGACAGGAATCTATCCCTCCAGCATGTTCTGTTTATTGTGGTGATGAGGTTTAGGTCCCTAGAGCGTGTAGCTCATAGGGATTGGGATTTCTTTAAGTGGAGCATGTCTAAAAGCTCTGGGTTTGACATAGCTTTGTGTGTTAGGCAGAGATCATCTCTGAGTAGGCGATATGCAACGGAGTAAAGCTGCAGTTTTTTGAGACGGTCTGCATAGGGCATCTCTTTGAGGCCGGTAATCCTCTTTGTGAGGTATTTTGCAGCCTTTCCAGTTGTTGTAGATGTCTTGTGAGGTACATACCAAAAGGGGCATTGTACTCTATAATGGGTCTAATGAGTGACGAGTAGAGGGGAACAATGACCTCTTTTTTCCTGGATGAGAAACCTTTTGTGATGAGGTGTGTCACATAGAAGGATTTCCTGACTACTGTGGTGATGTGATTATCAAAGGAGAGACTACTGTCCACCTGTGTCTCAAGGTCTCTTATCACACTTTCAGTGTTAAGTAGACTACCACCTATGTGGTAGTTCATGGGTACTGAGTTTTTACCAAAAGTAATGACAATGCACATTTTGGCATTGAGCTTGAGGCCATGGCTTTGACACCAGGCATCTGCCTCAGCAAGGCCCTTTTGTAGGATGTCCACATCTTTGGAGTTTTGATTATGGCTCCTAGTTTGCAGTCATCTGCGAACTTCATTAGCCAAAGACCTTCTGTGTTGGTCTGTACTTCAGAGAAGTAGATACCAAACAGGAGAGGACCCAGGACTGAACCCTGTGGTACTCCATTTGTCACTGGTCTGAAGCTGGATTTGGAGTCTGCTACTTTCACAGTGTGGGTTCTGTCAGTGAGCCAGTTGGAGATCCATCTTGTGACATAGGGATTTATACCTAGTTTAGTGAGTTTATATATAATTCCAGAGTGGGGGATGGTGTCAAAAACCTTGGCGAGATTTAGATAGGCTGTGTGAACCACCTTACCCTCATCTACGGCTCTGGTGACTGCTTCAAAGAAGTCTATCAGGTTTAGGAGACATTATCTGCCTTTTACAAACCCGAACTGGGTGGGGTCCTGAGTTTGGAGTTTACCAATATCATTGTTTATAAGTTCCATGATGATATGCTCCATAGCCTTGCAGACTAGGCTCGTTAGGCTAATGGGGAGGTAGTTTCTGGGGTCTGTGGTGGCTCCCCCTTTGTGGAGTGGGATAACTGTCACTTTGCACCATTCAGTGGGCACAAAGCCTGAGGTGAGGCTATGATTGAACATGGTACTTAGGTGGGGTGCCAGTTCGTTCTGTAGTTCATGTAGAACACAGCCTGGGATGTCATCAGGTCCCATGGATGCTGTGTTCTTGGCTTTGGATAGTGTGTTTTTTACCTGTGCAGCTGTGATTACAGGAATTTTGCATTCTTCTGGTATAGAGATGGGCCCTTTAGGGGATGACAGAGGGGTAAAGTTAGCACTGAACCTATCTGCCAGGATGTTGGCAATATCCGTTGGTTCTGTATATTTAGTGCCATTGTGCTGTAACTCAGAACAGATCTGAGTGTTGTCATTGAGATTCTTGACATAGCTATAAACTGCTTTGTGGTTGTCTTTAGAGTAAGTGGTAATTTTGTTTTCATAACTAGCTTTGGAGGATTTTATGAGGGATCTCAGCTTCTTACTGAAGCTGACCAGGGAGTTTCTCCAAGCATGGGATTTTACTCTTTTTTGCAACAGTTTCTTTCTTCTGTTGTAGTTTGTTTATGGCAGGGGACCACCAGATTGGCTTCCTTTTTTTGGAGGATAGCATCTTGGTTCTGTTAGGGATTGCACGGTCCATGCACTCATGTAAGTGCTTATAAAGTGCATTTGCATAGGATTCAGTCATACCTCTATTGTCTGTCAGCATGGGTGTCGTGAAGTTTGCCACTTCTGTCTTAAGAAGCATGAAGTTGGCTTTGGAGAAATGTTTTACTGTGGTTTCCCTAATGGGGGGTGGGGGAGGGATGTGGCTGTCTAGGGTGATTAGCTTATGGTTGGATCTGACCAACGAGGAACTGACCTCTGGTGTGGAGCACCGGTTGCCCATGTTGGTAATAACCAGGTCTAGGATATTGCTGCCCCTGGTGGGGGTGTGGATAAGTTGATCCATGGCATTGGAATTTATGAATTCCAGAAAACGTTGAGCACAAGAGTTGGTACATGAGTAGTTTTCCCAGTTAATGGTTGGGTAGTTGAAATCACCCATTATTAGCGTGTTAGGTTGTACCCTAATATTTTCCAGTGTATTAAGAAATGAGGAGTGGGAATCCTGGGGCATGGTGGGGGATCTGTAGCAAGCTACAATTTGGATTGTAGTGGCACAGTGGTGCAGCGGTTAACGTTGTCGCCTCACAGCAAGAGGTTCTCTGGTTCGATTCTCGGCTGGGGTGCCTTCTGTGTGGAGTTTGCATGTTCTCCCTGTGTTCACGTGGGTTTCCTCCGGGTACTCCGGTTTCCTCCCACATTCCAAAGACATGCATCTGGAGCATTTCTCCCCGGGCCTCCGCTGAAAACAGGCTCTGTGGAACCTAGTCGGACTTTCCCGGTCAACAAATGATAAATAAAATAAAAATAAATAAATAAAATTGCGGTCTTGCCCAGAGTTAGCTGCACTTGGATAATCTCGGATGCATTATGCTGAGCAACTAGCCTGGAGGTGTGGATATCCTTAATGAATATGGACACGCCTCCATCTTTAGTGTTTCGGTCCAGGTTAGGTGGCCGAAAGGTGTGGTAAGAATTATTGCCTGGTAATGCAGGGGTACTCTCTGGAGCCTTGAACCAGGTCTCTGTCACTGCACAGATGTCGATGTTCTCTATTTTAAGGAGTGCCTCGAGAGTGCATTTTGAGGTTTAGACTTCTAGCATTGAGTAGCAATACCCTCAGATTCTTCTTGCCTGTACCTGTTAGGGTGGTGAATTTGTCATTGAACCTTGCCTAAAAAAGGCACTATAGGGGTGGCTAGAGCCTTAGCCAGTATCTGGAATCCCAGGGGTGACAGGTGCAGGCCATCTCTGGCAAAGCATCGTGGCTTGTCGATCATGTCACCCCAGGCAGACAGATACTGGATCCCCTTAGAATGACACCAGAAGCTTAGCCAATTGTTGAAGTCAATCATGTTGTCCTTGTACTGTGGTATCATTCTGGGTGATGGCAGGATGCTACTCAGGGCTAGGGTCATACCTGCCTGGGCTACAAGATCGGACAGCTCCTCCATGTCCCTTTTCATGTAGTCCAAGGAGGTATGTCTCAGGTCATTCACACCAACATGGACAATGACAGAGTCATATTTGTACTTGTTGTAGAGTGACCTGAGTGCATGATTTATGTGGTGGATCCTGGCACCCGACAGGCAGCTGACAGTAATTTTCTGCTTGTTTAGCCTGGTGAGTGGAACATCAGTGTGCCTGACTATAGAGTCACCTATGACTAGAGTGTTGGGTACGTTGTTATGCCTTATGGGCTGTGGTTGAGTGGCATACTGAGTTTGTGGGCTATGTGTCATGTGGGTTGTGTTGGGGGGTGGAGGTTGCTTGTGTTTCTGCTTTGGAGGTCCCTGTTGCTTGGGCAGGTTTTTACTGAGAGCCTCCGCAAATGTAGGTGTGTGTTTTGTGTTTCTATGTGTGTGTTTTGGTGGTGTAGGTTTTGAGGCACTATGTGCTGAGTGTGGTGTGGTGCAAGTATTTACCTTCTCCTCTTGACTGTCTAGTCCAGTCTTGGGTGAAGAGAGCTTTGCTTCCAGTTTGTAATGTTGCTACAGTCAACTGTAAAACTGCAATAACTGTGGAATTCAAAAGTCATTGCTTGAAAAATGTATTGCACAAGCCACAATCAGTTCAAGGCTGTCTCCAGGCCACTTTCAGTCACATAATGCTCTCTTTTCCTCTCACTCCAGGAACAGAAAGTAGATGGGAGAGGTAGCCCACTTTATGGGCAGATATCGTGTGTATACTTCACAGACATTTAGCAGCAATACCAATAAAGTGTAACGCATTGTAGTTTTATAACAAAATGTGCCTAAATACTTGCAGTAAGGCTGTATTTGTTGCATGTCTGTTCTAATGTCACTGCAGTCTGCTATAAAACTGTAATAACTGTAGAATGCAAAGCTAATTGCTTGAAAAATGTATTGCACAACCCACAGTACAGTTCAAGGCTGTCTCCATGCCACTTTCAATCACATAATGCTCTCCTTTCTTGCCACTCCAGGAACAGAAAGTATATGGGTGAGGTAGCCAACTTTATGGGCAGATATCATGTGTATACATCATAGACATTTAGTAGCAATACCAATAAAGTGTAGAACACGATTGTGGTTTCATAACAAATGTCTCTAAATACTTGCAGTATGGCTGTATTTATTGCATGTGCATTCTAATGTCACTGCAGTCAACTGTAATACTGTAATAACTGTAGAATGCAAAACTAATTACTTGAAAATGTATTGTACAACCCACAGTATAGTTCAAGGCTGTCTCCAGGCCACTTTCAGTCACATAATGCTCTCTTCTCCTCCCACTCCAGGAACAGAAAGTATAAGGGTGAAGTAGCCCATGCTATGGGCAGATATAATGTGTATACTTCACAGACACTTAGCAGCAATGCCAATAAAGTGTAAAGTAGGATTGTGGTTTCATAGCAAAATGTGTCTTAATACTTGCAGTAGGGCTATATTCATTGCATGTCTATTCTAAGTTGCTGCAGCCAATTGTTAAATTATTTTCAGATGTCCCCTGCAGTCACAGCTTTTGGATTCTACTCCCATGCCTGCCAACTAAGACATGATGGCTGTCTAGTCTACTTCATGTACACAAACATACCTCTCAACTGTCATAATTTTTTTGTAATGTAATTACAACCACCCAATCTGTCTGGTCCATGAATAACAGATAATTGATTACCTGGAATGCAATGTATTGTGGAATCCTTTTACAGAACACCTTGGTAGTCATGTACATGTACATTATGTGAAACAGTTCTGTGTAGTTGTGTACCTGCATTTCTTAGTGCTTGGTCCACATTGTCCTATGTTAACAGCTTTAGAGGTATGTTCGTGCTATATCATCTATAGAGGAAGTGTAGTCACTGTACTCACAACTGACACTGCACACTTGTAGAACTACATTATATATTACTGGTTGTTTCAGGGATATCATCTGAGATGTCACTAGTGGTATGTTTTTCTCTCTCTCCCCACCGCTTATCTTCTTTAATTTATTATTGTTATTTATTATTATGATTTAATATAAATATGGTTTGTTAAACTATAGTTTGTTAAACTTTAATTTATTATTATTTATTATTATGATTTAATATTAATATATTTTGTTAAGCTAATTGTTTTGTTGCCCTTGGTTGGTTATGTTATTTCATCCTGGCTTGCTGTAAACATACTTACTGTTATGTTACTTAATGTTGTGTTCCACATAATATACCTTAATATGTATTTGGATTAAATAATATTATGTTCCATTATGTTATTACTAACATTGGTTTGGTTATTACTAACATTAACTTATTGTTATAACTAATTTACTACAGTGTGTCAAGGTAGGCTGGTTCCCGGTGATCCGCTTACCCTGCCTCCTCCATCTGTGGCACTGGGCCTCAGCATGTCTGGGACCCAGACCAGTGATGCCCCCTCTGCTGCCCCTTCACTACCTGTGGCATTGGGTAGTTCCACCACATGAGACAGGGGCCAGGCCCCCCTCTGGGAGTGGTGGTGGATGCAGAGTTGTCACCCATGAAGAACTTCTAATTTTGGTGCACAGGATTGTGTACCATGGGTTTGAATGACACCTGCACTGGATAAAGAGCATGCTGGCTACCATAGGCGGGGCAGGCTCAACCTGGAGCCCAGCCTCTGTCACCCACGGGGCTGTGATGGAGCAGTGCGGACAGTCCCATGGGTGGGGGCATAAGTCATGCTGTTACCTTGTGGAGGCAACTAGGACTGCAATTCCACAACACCCTCCCCAACCAAGGTGTTCACCCCTATTGTGTTACACACCACCCCTGTCTGCTGTCTTGTCTATATTGTCTGTCTGCCAAAGCTTCTTCACCTACCAAACTTACCTTCCCACACACACCTATGTCCCTTCCCCAACATTCCACTCTCACCTTAAAAAAAAAATGGGCACCTGTCCCCCCCAAAATATATCATCCCATACATTGCTTTCCATTGTACACACATGTCCACTGGACACTCGTAAAAGTTGGTCCAATTGGCTTGATAACACAGTTATGTTGTCCTCACCTCTCTCTCTGGGTTTGAGAGTCCAAATTAATTTACAAATTCTGTCAAAGTGCAGTTCCTGGACATACCTACCTGCCTTTCATTATGTTTTCACCCTGCTTGCACCACATTTCACCACTTTCCTATCTCCCCAGTTTTCTTTTCTTTAAAGATTTTTTGCACAATACTGCAAGACACAGCATGTCGCGCAGTGTTGTTAAGGTGAGCTAAATGGAACTATATTGATATATGTGTTTTAAATGATAATAAACACCTGTCCCCTATTTTGAACCCAAGATCATCACACCTGCAGACCACTGCATTAACGTGCCACACCACACAGCTGTTAATTAAAACAGGTGGTTTAAGCAAAATATAATAACTGCAAGTTACAGTCATTAAGCGAGTTTAAGCAGAGCTGCACATCACACCGCAGCATGCAAACTTGCTGAAAGAGTAATGGAAGAAATGGGAATGTAACTTGGAGTCTGGTGCAAGAGTACACCAGTAGAAAGCCAGAAACAGAATAATGGATGCAAGTGAGTTCTCTAATAGCAGGTAAATGTGCATGTTTATCAGCAACATTTAGAAATACACCTGCTAAAACATTAATGGGAACATACATGTTCAACTGGGACTCTGGTGGAGAAATACGTCCATATAAAGCCATTTGCATAATGATAAGTGTAAAAAAGTATGTCACAGCCTGTATTATGTGCACTTATATCTTGACAAATAGACCTGCTGTAACACTGACTGACTCAGTAGCGCAGTCTGTTAAATGCTGTGCAATTGATAACTTTTGCCACACACAGTCCTGGGCTGAAATCCAGTGGTGTGTAGCAATTAAATTACATTATTGTGAAGCCAGCAATTAATGACTGAGTTATGCACTCTTTATCCACAAAATGCATTCCAAAACAAATGTCTGCATTTCACTGATGGAAGTCACAGGCCTGCAGATAGGAACACACTTTACATATAATTATAGCAACACTATAAGTGCATGAAGTGTCAGGTCATGCATTAATATGCATTTGCAGAGGATTTAAACCCAGGTAATGCAAATGAAACCCACTAATATCAGAGTGCAGCACACAATATTTTCATAATCACATTACAGATTAGCACAGCTGCACAACTACCATACACATATGAAGCCCCTGCTAGTAACAAGGACTGCCAGATTACGCATTCAAAATTAGTACCAGACTTTAACACATGGCCTGACAGTGGCCCAAATGATTGACTTAATTTTGCCTAGTATTCTGTTAGTGATACCATTGCCTAACATACCTATCTTAAAGACATGCCTTAATTTGAGTGGAAGGGGTACCCTCATTCTGGCTTTGCCTATACAAGGCTGGCACAGCTCCCACAGTTACTCCTCCAAAGTGTTCAAACTCTTTGTCTATGCCTATTGCCTGCAGCAGTAGCTGCAGCCTGTAGCACACACATGTGTAAGTAAAAGTAGCTGCTACAGACATTCTGTGATGATGCAGTCTTCTCACCCCAGTGATGTCCAGCATAACATATCAGAAAGGGCTTCTAATATACATGAAGGGCTTATATATTGTTCAGTGGTTGCATGTCATTGGCTGATGATACTGCAAATCAGCTGTGTTGGCTGCAATTAGCATTTCAGAACCACAGATAAGTTAAGAGGCAATCACATGGTAATGAGATGCATGTTAAAAAGACAAACAGCTGGCTATGAGGAACCAGTCTGTATGAGACTTTCTTCACACAGTAAATGCATTGCTAAAAACTTTATATATCTGCACATATTAACAGAGGAGTATTGTACTTTATCAGGTATGTAATCTTTATGTTTACAACATGATGCATATGTGTGAATATACTTAGGTGGGATGGGGATCACAGCATTAAGCCTTTCTTAGAATTGTGATAATGACATGTCATTTATCTCCATGTTTGTTACACCTACAGAGGATGTACAATACAGCAAGGGTGGAATGTTTTATGTCAATGTGCCACATTGGTCTCATGGGACTGTCCCTTTATAGTGGTTGTAATAGCACACTGCTATTTGTTTGACACTGTTGTTTTGACATATTATCAGGGGGGTTGCCCCTAGGAGACACACTACAATGGACTCCAGTTTTGGGTGTATGATCATACACCAGTATCTGTCATGGCACACATGGGAATAGCTGACTATTGCTAGTATCTTAGTTGTATCCACATGCTAAGTATGTTTGCACACTGTGGAATATGACATGTGTGATAAAGCAGTGGATACTGCCAGCCATTATGTTCATGTTGTATCTCTACATTGTGTACTTCCATGTATGTGATCCTATCATGTGCTCCCATTTTGTTGTCTTTCAGGAAACATGTATCCCAGGTGCCGTACCCCTTTCACTGATGTTGAGAATGATATAATAATGGAAGGCCTCTGTCAACACCAAAAATTCCTACTGTCCAGGGGGAGGAAAAACAGAGAACAGCGGGCAGCATTGTGGGCTGATCTTGTCCATGACATGAATACCATAGGTCATAAGAGCATGACATATCAGCAGGTTCAACACCATATAACAGACATGATTAATGCTGCACGCAGAAAAGCAGAAGATGTAGTCAGGGATCGTGGTGTCACAAGTGGATAGCCTACAGCAGAACAACCACTCTCAGCCACTGAGGAATTCCTGGTGAACCTAGGAACACATGACAGCTCACAGGCATCCATCACACCATACATCTTGGATCTGGGGTGCCACAGTTGCCATGGCAGAAGAGCATCCAGTTAAGCTTAGTTCGATCAGCATTGGAATACAGTAGCATTCAGTGTGTCAGGGCGTACATACAGCTATGTGGGTGTCAGGTCTTTGTTCTTTGGAGGGGAGGGGATTAAATACAGTTTGAATCACATGCTCGGATTTTGATCAAACTAATTAACACAGTAGCTACTGTAAATGTGAGATATATGGACATATTACCTTGTTATAGTGCAACATGCAGTGGTACATACGTTACCTCCCCTCAACTTTTCACAGGTCCGTCAGGTATTGGACAAGGCTGTGGTCTTGCTCCTGGTAAGCATGACACTGTTTTGTTATATACGTAGATTTACAGCAATGTATTCCCTTAAGTGTCATCCCAGGCCTGCTGGCTGGATTGCTGTACTGTTGTCATGATTGCCAACTGCACAGATAGTTTCTGACTGTACACACGTTAGAGTCATACCTATGCCTTATAGGTGTGACGACACTGATAGATGTGACATTATTGTCAGGAAATTACAGATTTCCATATGTGTCAACTGTGCAGAGTCTTCACAAATGTCAACAGTGTACCTCATTGTTGCTGATTAGATTGCTGTGTAAAGAGCTTTTATTTACAAGTAACTACAGCTGTTTGTGGGAAAAGTAGTGTCTTCATGTCCTAGTATATGAGGTTAGGTTTTAAAAAGGTCTGTATTAGTGACAACAGTGTATAGCACTTTAAATATATTGCAATACATCTCTTCAAAAAATATATAAAATAAGCCTCCACAAGAAGGTTCTTGCTTCAATAAAAAGTCATTAAAAGTCACAAACGTCTGAAATGTATTTTCCAAAAAAGATCAAGAGTTCATTAAGCATGGTCTCCTTGGATTCTCCTTGCAAGCTGAATATCTTTTGGCATAATTGTTACTCTTTTGGCATGGATGGCACAGAGATTTCTATCCTTAAACAGACCAACAAGGTAAGCTTCACTGGCTTCCTGCAGAGCCCCAATGGCAACACTCTGATACCTTAAATCAGTTTTGAAGTCTTGGGCAATGTCCCTCACCAGATGCTGAAATAGAAGCTTTCTGATCAACAACTCAGTAGACTTTTGATACCTCCTAATACATAGTACTGCAGAGCATAATAGTGCAGGTATTAATGTACTGCTTTTCTCTTTCTTATCACAGGTGACCGGGGTGGGGGGGGGGTTGGTTTCTCTCCCCCCTACACAAACTGATGTCAGTATCTCATCTGACTCTGATGATGATGGTGGCTAGAGTGAGGCACAAGTGGGGGTTTCAGGGGGCTGAATTTATTGCAAAGGCTGACATCTCTCTTCTGCCCTCATTGTCACACACAGTCAGTATGCCTACACATACCCAGTCCCCAGAAGCCACAGATATTGGACAGTCAGAGGGTGGGGACATTGAACAGGAATGTGTGACAACAATGGCTCCAGTGAGTGTAGACACTAGCCATAGCCACAGACCTGGCAAAGTTCCACACAGGCGTATTGATAGGGGTGCTCATAGGAGGCCTGCTGTCATGCAGGTGTCACATCACAGGTCACTCGGCGTATGTTTTGGGTCATCATGGAGACACAGGCATGTTCTGAAAGGAACTCTAGATGTATGCTCACAGTTATGGATGCAGTGCAGTCTGACATCTGTGACTGCCTCTACCACGATGGTGACACCCTGGATCAGTTCTCTGATGCAGTGGAATGAAGGTGCTCTGAGACAGATCTCAGAATATCTGTCTTGGAAAACACATTATCTGCGCTGGAATGTCTGGTTGGAATTGAGCATTGAACTCGTGGACACAGGTGAGCAACCCCATCTGTTGAGAGTCCTCATGGCCATGCACAATCATGCTCCTGTAGTGGCAGTACATCTAGCACTACAGAGGGGAGTGTGCTGCCCACATCAAGACATGTCAGGGGCTCATGATTTTGGGCATTCCCATGGAGGACATGGTCCCAGCAGACCTCAGTCACCATCAGGTAATAGCACCACTTCTGACCTTGGCCATGAAGGTGCCAGTGCAACTCCTGACAGAGCCAGTTCCCATGTTTGGGGGTGGAGATGGTGAACTGTCAGCTCTACCATGCACAGTTCAAATCTGTCCAACTTAAACACATGCAGGGCTAGCACTGAGCTTGACTGTGTTCACGCACACACTCATACACCACTGTCAAATTCAGATCACCTACAGACACACACGGCATATTTACATGGTCCATCTTTCCAGCTTCCCTTCCTGACTCCCACACATGCTTTCAACTTACTGGTCAGCCTAGGCCTCCTACACCCCCACACAACACCCTGTGTAAGTGATGATACCTGTACCACATCCCTGTCATCCTCATCATCGATGCGGGGAAATGAAGCTATGTGTCTGATGCACAGGGTGACTATATAAATTAATATGTACTTGTGTAATGCAGTGTTGCTTGGCCATGCCACTTGTTCTGGTCACTGACAGTGACTTTATGATGACATTTGTAATGAGTAAGCCACAAAATTTTGTGTACTTTATGTTGCATGATGTTGTAATGGCTGTATAGTTACACAAGGAAAGGTATGTCATGGACCTGTTTATGTTTCAGTTTCAGGAGTCCATAGGGGACACCTATGGATGCACAGCAGCAATAAACCCATACATGTCGCAGCAAGGTACAGCACTATAGATGCATGGCTCCACAGGTTCATATGTGTATATCAAGCTACCAAGTACAATAGCATCATCCAGCCTACTCATGCATCCCTAATCTATGAAAATGTCTGATAACCTTGATAAGTGGATAAGTGTCACCAGGGTTTCAGAAGCTAACAGATCTACAAGCTGTGATGATGGAGATTACCCATCTGCAAATTTCCTGTGTCCATTACAGACATTTGTCCTACACCATTTATGAATGTCTTGTTCTGCATCCCACTGTGTAACTTGCACATAATGTATGTTACAGGAGATGTGTGCTTCACATGCATGGGGGGCTATTATATATAGAGTGCAGTGTCTGTATTACAAACCTGTCTCTCCACCATATACTATTTATACCATAGTGACACTGTAGGTGTGTAGAGCAGGTAAGACATGTGTTAGTTCTGTCTTGGATATGTGGAAGGTACACAGTGGGATCTGACAACTCCCTGTATGGCAGCCATACACATCCCCTCCAAAGCATGTAGGAGACAGACTACACATGTAAGGTCTTGATACGGACTTCATAGGACATGTTATCTACAATGTGTCTTGGTTTACTATGGAACCTGTGTGGCTGCTACAGTTGTAAGATATGCCTGTGTAGTGACATAGCAAAGGTGCCATTGCACTCAATGATAGGTGTGATGAGTGCCAAAGTCCATATAACAATGACAGTCTGGGATTTATATGCCATACCTGCATATACAGGTTGTACAAAATGTAATGGACCGACCAGTGAAAGTCAAAGGCTACATTACTCTCTGTGTCCATAACTCCAGATCGTCATGAGCATCATAGTAGCATTTTGCATGTGATGACAGAAAGTGTATCTGAGCGTGGTATCTTATGTGAGAGTGTTTTTGGTGAGACCAGCATTAGTAGTTGCCAGGCACCTGCAATTCCATGGACTCCCCTGATCAACTGTGTGTGGTGTGCAGACACTACCATATTTTCAATTGGTAGATGACTTCCCAAAGGATAGTACTGCGCAATCATTGGCATTTACTATCTGTCAGTGGCACCGACAACAACTGAATGTGCATCTTAGGCCATCCTGGATAACTGTTGGTTCTGTGTGGGATTCAGTGACAGCTCCTAATATGCAATCACCTGCTAATGTAGTCAGTCAGAGGTCACTGACAAAGACCATGAGTGTGGAGAAGGGAATGGTTAGAAGGGGTACTCCATTAATGATGTCTAGGGAAATCCACTGTTGACTGGCATAATTGTAGAGTAGGTCTCCCAATGCTATCTTCCCAGAATATGACTATCAGACACTTGCCCATCCACCAGCTGACATACCACTCTGTAAATAACCTACACAGTTTTTACCAAGGCATGCTGACCTAATATTGTCAAACACCTTGTCAGGCCATGGTAGGTGGAGTTAGTCATATTCCCCTCATGCATTGCATAGTTTGACATTCACTGAGGTCCACCGGTTAGGGTAGGTAGGCATGTTCTGGCCTTAGGGTAGGTAGGCGTGTTCTGGCCTTGAGCAAAACAAATGGTGTGTGGTCCAGTGTCAGTAGGTGTATGACATTGTTACTGCTTGTATCCATGCTAACTCTTTTCATGGCATTTCATAGGTTGGTACTAGGCTATTGGTCATAGGGCCTATACAAGCCTAGCCATAAGAATTCCCTACATATTTCTTCCCACAGTATTTACTTCCCTGGACCCCTGTCTAGCAGGGTGACTGATGTGATCCCCAGGGTGAATTTCCTATATCCCATCCAATCATCAAGGTTCTTTTTGAAGAGGGCCAAAGAGGAGCTCTGCTTGACATGTATGGACAGTCTATTCCAGAGTCTGGGGAGTCTCTGGGTCAGGAACCTATCCCTCCAGCATGTTTTGTTCATTGTGATGACAAGGTTTAGATCCCTGGAGCATGTGCCTCTGAGGGACTGGGATTTCTTTAAGTGTAGCATGTCCAACAGCTCATATCATGTGACTCAGAGATCTGTGGACATTGCTTGGCACTGTATGCTAGTTGTTCTTTGTACAAGTAAGTATTGCAGTTACATCCATCATGTTCCAAGAAGAGAGCCATCCAAGGTGTCTGTACAAAACACAGACAGACATGTTTGGGAAGTGTACCATGTATACCCTATGAAGGTAAGGTGTGGGTTTTACACAAGTATTCTGCAGTTGGACACTACCCAAGCAGTGTATACTAGAAGGACACAATTACCTTGTGAAAACTGTGGAAAGCAGGGGAGTCCACAGAATTGCAGGTAACTGGCAACAACTAATGCTGGTTTCACCAAAAACACTCTCACATAAAATATCATGCTCCGATACACTTTCTGTCATCACACGCAAAATGTTACTATGACGCTCATGACGAGAAGCAGGACACAGCCTGTTTGTTCCTCCACATAGCTGTCCCACGTCAAGAAAGGATATGTAGGCTGCACAGGCTTTTTTAGGCAAGGTTCAAAGGACAAAACCACCACCGTAACAGATACAAGCATGCAAAATCTGAAGGTAATGCTACTCAATGCTAGAAGTCTAAACCTCAAAATTTACTCTCTCGAGGCACTCCTAAAAATGGAGAACATCGATATCTGTGCAGTAACTGAGACCTGGTTCAAGGCTCCAGAGAGCACCCCTGCAATACCAGGCTACAACTCTTACCACACTTTTTGGCCACCAAACCAAGATCAAAACACTAAAGGTGGAGGACTGTCCATATTCACCAAGGATATTCACACCTCCAGGCTAGTTGCCCAAAACAATGCATCTGAAATTCTCCAGGTGCAACTAACACTAGGTAAGACTGCAATCCAAATTATAGCTTGCTACAGATCCACCACCATGCCTCAAGATTCTCACTACACCTTTCTAGACATACTCAAAAATATTAAGATACAACCAAACACCCTACTACTGGATGATTTCAACTACCCTGCCATTAACTGGGAAAACTAGGCGGGTACCAACACCTTTTCCCAACAGTTCTTCGAATTCATAAATTCAAATGCCCTGGATCATTGTCTCACCAGTGGCTCCAATATCCTAGATCTGGTCATTACCAACATGGGAGATAGATGCTCCACACCAGTGGTCACCCCCTCATTGGTCAGGTCTGACCATAAGCTAATCACCCTTGACATCCACATCCCACCCACCCCCAGTAAGGAAACCTCCATAAAAAACTTCTCCAAAGCCAACTTCATGCTACTCAAGTCAGAGGTGACAAACTTCCTGACACCCATGCAGACAGGAGCTGAAAGTTCGACTGCTGAATCCTACATTAAGGTACTGTATGAGCACATCCACTCATGCATGAATTGTGCTATCCCAAATAGAACCAAGACGTTCTCCTCCAAAAAAAGGGAGCCAGTCTGGTGGTTCCCTGCCATAAATAAACTATACAACAGAAGGAAGAAACTGTTGCAGAAAAGAGGAAAATCCCAGGATGCAAAAAAACTCCCTTACCAGCCACAATAAGAAGCTGAAATCCCTTATAAAAATCCTCCAAAGCTAGTTATGAAAATAAAATTGTCAAAGATTCCAAAGACAGCCACAAGGCATTCTATAGTTATGTCAGTAATCTAAATGGCAATGCTCAGATCTGCTCAGAGCTACAACAGAATAGCATTAAATATACTGATCTCAAGGATATTGCCAATATCCTGGCAGATTGATTTAATGTCAACTTCACCCCCTCTCAACCCTTAAAGGGCCCATCTCAATACCAAATGATTGCCAAATTATGGTAATCACGGCCACACAGGTCGAAACTACACTCTTTAAAGCTAAGAATACAGCATCCATAGGACCAGCTGATATCCCGGACTGTGTACTACACGAACTACAAAATGAACTAGCACCTCACCTAAGTGTCATGTTTAATCATAGCCTCACCTCTGGCTTCATGCCCACTGAGTGGCGCACAGCTACAGTTATCCCAGTCCACAAGGGGGGATCCACCTTGGATCCCGGGAACTACCATCCCATCAGTCTGATGAGCTTGATTTGCAGGGGCATGGAACGCATTATCATGGAACTTATAAACAAAGACATTGGCAACCTTCAAACACTGGACCCCACCCAATTTGGGTTCGTGAAGGGCCAATCTTGTCTCCTGAACCTGATTGACTTCTTCAAATCAGTCTCCAGAGCTGTGGACGAGAGTAAGGCAGTCCAAACAGCCTATCTAGACCTCATCAAGGCCTTCAACACCATCCCCCACTATGGAATCATAAATTCCTATGTCACCCGATGGGTTGCCAACTGGCTTACTGACAGAGCCCAGACTGTAAAAGTAGCCGACTCCAAATCAAGCTCCAGACAAGTGACAAGTGAAGTACCTCAGGGTTCAGTCCTGGGACCACTCTTGTTTGGCATCTACTTCTCTGAAGTACCGGCCAACACTAAGGGACTCTGGCTAACAAAGTTTGCAGATGACTGCAAACTGGGAGCCATTATTCAATCCCCAAATGATGTGGATATTCTACAAAAGGGCCTTACAGAAACAGATGTTTGGTGCCAGAGCCATGAGCTCAAGCTTAATGCCAAGAAATGTATAGTTATCCCCTTTGGGAAAAACCATGTACCCATGAATTACCACATAGGTGGCAGTACACTAAACACCGAAAGTGTGATGAGAGAGTCAGGGACACAGGTGGACAGTGGTCTCACCTTTGATAACCACATCACCGCAACAGTCAGGAAAGCCTTCTATGTGGCAGACCTCATCACTAAAGGCTTTTCATCCAGAAAAATGGATGCCATTGTCCCACTGTACTCATCCCTCATTAGATCCATTATAGAGTACAACGGCCCATTTGGTATGTACCCCACAAGTCATTTGCAACAGCTGGAAAGGCCGCAGAAATACCTCACTAAAAGAATCACAGGCCTAAAGCAGATGCCCTGTGCTGACCATCTAAAAAAACTCCAGCTATACTCTGTGGCATATTGTCTACTCAGAGGCAATCTCTGCTTAACATATATTAGGTTCATAGGTTCATAGATTAGTACTAAGCTAACTGCCCATGCGAGCCATTTTAAGCTTAGCCAATTATCCCTTGGGAGACCCAAACCCTGCACCTTGTGTTTGTAAGGTAAACACCTTAACCATTAGGCCACCCTCCCAACCCCATACAAGACTATGTCAAACCCTGAGCTGTTGAATATGCACCCCTTAAAGAAATCCCAATCCGTCAGAGCCACACACTTCAGGGATCTAAACCTTGTCATCATAATGAACAAAACATGCTGGAGGGATAGGTTCCTGACCCAGAGACTCCCCATACTCTGGAATAGACTGCCCATACAAGTCAAGCAGAGCACCTCCTTGGCCCTCTTCAAAAGGAACCTTGATGATTGCATGGGAGATAGGAAATTCACCCCGGGGATCATGTCAGTTGCCCTGCTAGACAGGGGTCCAGGGAAGTAAATATTGCGGGAAGAAATATATTTAGGAAATTGTTATGGCTAGGGCCAGTAGCCTAGTACCAACCTATGAAACTATGAACATACCCTTCTCCAGGTAGATGCCTTGATTAGCAACCTGGGCACACAGTTGGCTTTTGCATATATTATATCTTCTGTTGCAGGGTTGGTGGTATGTCACGTATGTCACTAGGGAACTGACAAGATGATGAGTAGGAGCACTGCTGCAGTGTCACAATAAAATGTGCAATGTCCAGTGACATAGATGTCAAGGCTTGCTGAAACAAGCAGCACAGTGGAGGTGATCCATTGTAGGTGACAATTTCACAGCAAGTCATGGATTCTGCCCTTCAACAGATTAATGGTGGATATCTGTATGATATGACTGTGAGGCCAACTGCAGAGGACTGGCCACCTTTGGCCAATGTGTGTCCACCTACCACATGTCCTAAGCATGTCATACTGTACAGTTATATACCCATAACATGTCTATGTTCCCACATCATGTCACACAATAACCAGTGTGCTGTCTGGTTGTTTGACAGGCACTGTACGCGTTTGAGGCCAACATAATGTTAGCAAAGTTGAACAAGTCCTCTATGTATGCACAGGCATCCACATTTTCACTGCAAGGAGCGCCTACAAACAGTGTATATCACAGTGTGAATCCCATGAGTGTGGCACCATGACCCTAACTTAGTAGGACCTGCTGATGAGATGTGGAAAGTTTCCCCACCCCTTTACTCCTATGACACACAAACACAATGTGTGACAGATGTGACTGTATTTCAAACCTTGCTGCCATGGTGTCTTCAACAGCACTCATTACATATGTCAATGAGCCTTTTGCCAACATGCACAACTCACATCCTGCACCACCTATACCCATACTACACACACCTTCATTTATGTACCTTCTTACCAGACATATTCCCAAACAGCTGACTTCTCAGAAAATCCTGCCTCTGGAGAGCACAGTACACATAATACTACATGTGCCACTCTCTCATCAGTCAAACACCTGAGACAAAGCACAAAATCACACCTTTTAGTCATAGGTGATTAAATTGTGAAACATTGTGTCTGTGTCAACAGGCTGCATATGGGAAAGATCACAGTTAGCTGTCTGTGGGTTGACACAATATGCCATACCACACATTACTGCAAATCAAGGAACATCCGTTAACACTATGCTGATATCATAGTTCCTGCAGGTGTGTATGACTAGGGATATATGTCACCAGACTATATGCAGACACATGAATGAGCTTAGCCAGTCTGTGTCTCTAGTGGGTACACGCATATCTGACCCTCACCTAGGATGATGGCTCCATAAACATGGAAATTGATGGAAGTCAATAATTGCCTTAGCGTGTGATGTCATTGTCAGTGGATCTACTACATGTCTGCCTGGGATGCCTTTCTCAACAGATATCAATGCTTTATCATTGATGGTCTTCATCTCTCACTCCTGAGATTTAGAGTACTGGCCAAGGCTGCTGACACCTTATATGCACTGTCTGGAGGGAAATCTTTGCAATGAGAACACCATCTTTATGCAACATCATGGTTATGTTGCTACACGGTGGGAATGGCAATACTGAACCCCACTCTGTGGAAGGTGTCTGCACCTTGGAATATGCAGACGTGTGCAGTCAAGGACATCTGTTTCAAGGCTGTGGACAGCACCACAGCCATACCAGACTGCATGTCCTTCCACATGTTTGGACCTCAAAATGACAGTGTGCAAGGTAATGCAGGTGGTGTATACATACTCAATAAGGATAGCTACACATCAACATTTAATGAAACACTAATTTTCCAGAGACACAGCAGGTGCCATTCACTACTGGAAGGCCACATACTCAAGCAATTGCCAGCTACAGGAGCAGCTCCTTTAATACAGACACCCACTGTGTGCATATGGATGTACATGTGTCTGTCAAGATATATCATTACACCATGGTTTGAGATGGCATTAGGTGTCCACTAACTGTGTTACTTAGTCATGCTGCAGCTCACTTGCTCAAAGGTTAGTCCATGTCTTTAACTACAATTCCCTGGAGCAGTGCTGTGACATCCCCACAAGGGGAGCCAATGTAATGCATCATGTGTGTACCGATATGGGTGACCATTGCAGCCCTGAGGCCCTCCCTGGTGAGATCTGACACAGATCAGTCTCATGAAAGCTACCAGAAATAATCCCCCATTGCAGACAATACAGACATATATTTCAACAAAGCAAATTATTACCTCTTCTGGGATGGTTTACATAGCTTGAATGCACCTCCCCCTCAGATGGGACAGGCAAGTATACAGAGTTCTACACACATGCATTATGCAAGCAGTATTACAACTGCATGCAATCAGCTGTACCTAATAGGAGGAATATTGGCTCCTCATGGCACAGCAAACCTGCCTCATAGACATCTGCCATTAGCAGGCTGTACAATGAGAGGTGGACATTGCTGTGTGACAGTTGGGGTGAGGGCCCCCCAAAATGAAGGCAAAACCTCCTCAGCTAGAACAAGCACATAGTGTTGTTGTGACATTGTGTAGACACGGTAAGTGACAAAATTAGCCACCCACACAAAACAGAACCTCAACACACAATGTAGTTACATGTGTAACCTCAAAGGACAGGCCCAGATTGTTGGTGAACTTGTACATAATGAGGCAACATATAATGGATCTGTCCTCATAAGTACCTGTAGTCCCACAGGTTCTGCATCATCATAACTACCCTGTCCCCACCACATGCCACATAACATTCCTACAACTTTCCTATATCTTCCATATCTACAGAGCAGGTAGTAACTGGCCTCTCTATGGGGGATACACAGCATCTATTGGACATGCTAAAATCCCAGGCTGCATCCTACATGGGATCTGATGAGGATTACTAACATAATTGGGAACACCTTGCAATCATACTGAAATCACTGGCTGCACCCCAGCTGACTGGACAACAGCAACTCTTATACCCTTGCACAGAGGTGGTGCATTCACTGACAACCAGAACTATAGACCTCTTTGCCTGAGTATCCATGTCTGTATGCCCATAGGGCCAATCATCATGGAGCTGATCAGCACACATATATCTGATCTATACACAGTTGACCGTACACAGTTTGGATGTCTGACAAGGGATCATGACTGTTAAATGTGGTAGACATTTCTGATACAGTCACCAAGGACCTGAATGAAGGGACAACAGGGCATACAACCCCCTGGACTTAGCCAAGCTGTCTGACAATATCCCCACTGAGGAATCATTTACAAAAGCACCCACTTAGGCATCCTTGATAATATCATTGCAGGGATCACTAAATGGCCCATTGATAGCACACATATTCAACACAGGGACATCCTCCTCCAATAACTGATCTGTGAGTGGCAGTGTTCAACAGGGCTCTGTCCTGGGCCCTCTACCACTTGGAATCCACTTAACCACAATACAAGAGAATACTGAATGCCTGTAGCTAACAATGTTGGCTGATGCCAGCAAACTGTGAGCACTCATAGAGTCTGTGAGTTATGTCTATATCCTACAACAGGGCAACTGGGTATTGATGAACATATGCCGGTTGACATACATATGTGGTATTATTTTCATCAATAACACCTATGTACCTGGTAAGTAGCACATCAGTCTCAACATGTGATGTACATAGTCAGGAGTGATACAACTGGCACACAGGCCTGGCCACACAAATTTACACCTAACGTGCCTGAGATCACCATGTCTCCCCAGTGGTATTACAGAAATCATATGTCATAACTGAGGGCACAGTCACCCGTAATTGACATGCTCATAAACTCCATGTACTCTTCTCTCAGCATGCCAATATCTGATTGCAATGGCCATTTGGTAATGTACCTTCCCAAGCACTACTGGCAGTTGTACACAACAGTATGGTCCTACACAAGGGAACTTCATGTCTTCAGTATCTGTTCAATGTGGATTATCTGAAATCAGTGTCATTGTAACCTGTGGCATATAGACTACTCAGAGGTGATCTCTGACTTGCATATGGGCCAATGTGTGATCCTCCTTGATTGTAAATGCTGCATATTTTTAGGTGGCATGGTACATGGATTAATCACTGTAAGGACATTAACCTAGTGTGTTACATTAATAATACATGCTGGTGGGAGAGATCTGTCTAGCAGACTTTAACACGTCTTTGAAACAGAACCCTGCCTAATGGCAAACAGAGCACCTCAGTGCACCTCATCACATGCCATCTGTATTCTTGACTGGGTGACCATCATTTCACCACAGGGTTTCTACCTGTGTTAATCTTGGACTGGGGCAATATGTGCTGAACATGTAAATAAGGGTATAAAGTTGTCTAGGATTGTGAGGGGTGCATGGCCATTATGCTAGGGAAGTTCAACCCTCCTCTGGTTCCATAAGCTGATGCAAAATGCTCTAACAGCCACACACACAAAACTGGCTACATTGAGGATAGCACCACTTCCAATTACTGCTTACAGGACAGGGTACATAAATAGTACGTTGGCTGTATGTAGATTAGAACACTTACCTATCTAATGGTGCACACTATAGATCACAGTATGTGATGCACACAATACACCTCATGTCTGCTGTTACTATCTCTTTAGGACATATTATGCTTGATGACATCAGCAGGCCTTGTTGTGGTCAATCATTTGGAGGCCCACATCACCTGCTACAAATAAAATACTGCAAAACCCTACCTGTTTCTAAGTTACTGAGGTGATCATATTTACATCCTAAACATGCACACACACACACACACACACACACACACACACACACACACACACACACACACACATACATCAAGTGTCCTGTAGTGAGATGAAAACCTCTACTTATTTAGTCTTACACATTATAGATCACAGTACCTATCACAGGTGCCACAGATTAAGTCTGATATTACAATGGTACCTGGTAGTCTTAAGGTAGATGACATCATCAGGCCTTGTAGAAGAGGGCAGATTGGAAGCCGGCAGCAATGTACAGGGCCAAAAAGTGCATACCTTTGCAGTTTGATAGCCAATGAGGGATTCAGAGTTGTTTTGCAGGGGAATACATATGCCCATCAAATGTCCTGGAATGAGATTAGAACCCTGACCTATCTAGTCTTACACACTATAGATCACAGTACTTATAGCACGGGTCATGGCTGATATCTGTTTTATATATAATTGCTAGCAAACTACTTGTGGATTACTCAAACTAGGCTTGTGTTGAACAACATCTGTTGACTGCTGAGTGATATTTCTTCATACTGTTATCTGCATCTAGTATCTTAGCTGTCAGATAACTGTTATTTATCCTAGCTATGTATCTACAGTTACTAGTATGGCCATATGTGGCTGTTTTCACTTGGATGGGCAAGCCTGTGGGCAGGAACAATGTGCCCTGTCCATGCGTCCATAGACAACATTATACATTGCACCACCTGGTCACCTGTTGCTGTATGTGTGGTGACATCCAGCATGCACAGGGGTCTGTAGGTAAGTGCATTATGTACTGCTGAGCCCTTACTTTGGATCCTTTGAGCAACATTATAGATGATAGTGCAGCTTTAATCACCATTATTAGGATATGTAGGACAATACAGACATCCACACACAAATTTATGTATATAACAGGAATGCAAATATAAATGTAACACATTGTATGTGTGTATGATATGTATATATGTTATGCAGATACATGGGGAGAGACTGAGATGTATGTTTATATATATATATATATATATATATATATATATATATATATATATATATTTATATTTATATATATATTTATATATATGGATCTAGGACTATTGAATGAAAGCTCAATAGTCCGAATCCACAATAACCGAATGCACTTTAACAAAATTGCTTTTACCAAAAAAGCACTTTTGTTAAAGTGCGTTAGAAAAAAAACAAAACAATAAATCTTCTTTTTTGCAGGGGGGCAAGCCCGCTGCACCCCTCGTCTGGGGGGCTGTGCCCCCCACACCCCCCCTACTTTTATTTTCTCACTCCGAGGTTGCACTACAGTGGGGAAAAGGGAATTTTCCCTTAACCGCACAGTAGTGCGACCGGCACAACGAGCATACTTATCCGAAAGTGCTGCTTTGGTGAACAGCACTCTCGGTTAAGTATACTCAGAGATTTTTGCTTCAGCAGAAAGTGCTTTCGGGGATCTGTACGGATCCCATAAATATATATATATATATATATATATATATATATATATATGTGTGTGTGTGTATGGATGTATGTATATATATATATATATATATATATATATATATATATATATATATATATATATATATATATATATATATATATATATATATATATATATATAGTTCCCCTTCAAATTATCTAAAACCCATAACATCGAAATCATAACATCAAAACATCTAAAACCCATAACATCGAAATCATAACATCTAAAACCCAAAACATCTAAAACCCATAAAATCGAATTTCATAACATCAAAAATGTGCATCACATCGAACACTACAAATAGTTTTATAGTTTCATAGTTTAGTACTAGGCTATCTGCCCTGGGGCATTTGTAAGCCTAGCCATAGTGATGTGGCTTTTGCCACCCCATGAAATGGTACAAAAATGTACAGAATAAATTTAGAATGCTGTGCCTCTGTCTAGTAGTGACACAATGAAGGTCCCCTTATATAATCGAATTAGTTTACTGTGCCCCTGTCTAGCAGTGACACAGATGTGTCCCCTGGGGTAAACTTACGATCTCCCATCCACTCATCAAGATTTCTCTGAAAGAGAGTCAGTGAGGGGCTCTGCCTAATATGAACTGGGATCTTGATCCAAAGCATGGGAAGCCTCTGGGTTATGAATCTATCCCTCCAGCATGTCCTATTCATACTTGTGCCGAGGTTTAAGTCTTTAGCTCTCGTGGTCTTGATGGATTTGGATTTTTTGAGGTGGAGCATGTCCATCAGATCCTGATTGGACATGGCCTTGTATGTCAGATAGAGATCACCACTGAGCAGGCGGCATGCTACTGAATAGAGCTGAAGTTTCTTTAGTCTGGCAGAATAAGACATATGTTGGAGACCCTTGATCCTCTTGGTGAGGTACTTTTGTGGTCTCTCCAGCTGTTGTAAATACCGGGTGAGGTACATACCAAATGGGGCATTGTACTCAATCATGGGTCTGATGAGGGAGGAGTATAGGGGTACAATGACATCCTTGGATCTGGATGTGAATCCCTTCATGATGAGGTGTGCAAGGTAGAATGTTTTTCTAACCACTTTGGCAACGTGGGTGTCAAATGAGAGGTCGCTGTTGACTTGGGTCCCTAGATCTCTGATTACTTTTTCCATACTCAGTGGGTTGCTGTCTATGTGATAATTTGTGGATACTTTGTTTTTCCCAAAGGGGATGACTATACATTTTTTGACATTTAGTTTAAGGCCATGACTCCGGCACCAGTTGTCCGTTTCTGTGAGGCCTTTTTGTAGGATGTATGTGTCCACTGGTGTATCAACTATGGCGCCTAGTTTGCAGTCATCTGCGAACTTTGTCAGCCACAACCCTCCCATGTTTGCTTTAACATCTGAGAAATAAATGCCGAACAAGAGGGGTCCCAGGACAGATCCCTGTGGGACACCACTTGTGACTGGCTTTGAGTCTGACATTGCTCCAGCGATTTTAACTTTATGGGTTCTGTCCTTTAGCCAGTTTGTAACCCATCTAGTGACATAAGAGTTTACGTTTAAGCTGTTGAGCTTATCTATGATGCCTGAGTGGGGTATTGTGTTGAAGGCCTTAGCCAAGTCCAGGTAGGCTGTATGGACTGCTTTGCCCTCATCAATGGCTCTAGTGACTGTTTCGAAAAAGTCAACCAGGTTCAAAAGGCAGGATCTGCCCTTTACAAAGCTGAACTGGGTGGGGTCAAGTGTCTGTAGGTCCCCTATGTCTCTGTTTATGAGTTCCATAATGATTCTTTCCATAGCTTTGCAGACCAGGCTGGTTAAGCTTATGGGGCGGTAGTTCCCAGGGTCTGTAGAGGTACCCCCTTTGTGGAGTGGGCCCACTGTTGCTGTACGCCAGTGTTCAGGTACATATCCTGAAGTAAGGCTAAGGTTAAATAGCATTTTTATGTGTGGGTTTAGCTCCTGTTGGAGTTCACGTAACACGCAACCCGGGATATCGTCAGGTCCCATTGATGCTGTGTTTTTAGCTTTGTTTAGGGCGGTTCTCACTTGGACATCTGAGATGACAGGGAGATTACATTCAGCTGGGATAAGTATTTCTTCTTTTGGGGGTGAGGGAGGGGAGAAATTTGCACTGAACCTGTCAGCCAGAATGCTGGCAATATCTGTGGGTTCAGTGTATTTTTTGTTGTTGTGAACTAACTCTGAGCATATCTAAGGGTTTCCGCACAGGTTTCTAACATAGCTGAAGAAGGCTTTGTGGTTATCTTTAGTGTCCTTAGCGATTTTTCTCTCAAAGTTGGCCTTGGATGTTTTTATGAGAATGTAGTTTTCTGCTAATGTTGATCAGAGATGTCTTCCCTTCATGGGATTTTGCTCTGACGTGCAGTAGCTTCCTTCTTTTGTTATACAATTTGTTAATGGCTGAGGTCCACCAGACAGGACGCTTGCCTTTGGTGGAGAGGGACTTGGATTTATTTGGGATTGCATGAGCCATGCATTCTTGGAGATGTCCATAGAAAGCATTTGTGAAGGATTCGGCATTGTTGGATGTGGTATCCACTGGCACAGTGGGCTTAAAGGATACCATCTCAGTCTTAAGAAGAGTGAAGTCTGCTTTTGAGAAGTTTTTCACTGTGGTCTTTTGTGCTAGAGGTGGAGGTGGGATATGTATAGCCAGGGTGATTAGTTTGTGGTCAGATCTCACTAGTGAGGGGTATAGTTCCGGTGTGGAGCATTTTGTCCCCATGTTTGTGATGATCAGGTCTAGTATATTATCTCCCCTAGTGGGAGAGGTGACTAGTTGTTCCAGTGCATTTGAATTTATGAATTCCAGGAACCTTTGGGCTAGGGTATTAGGACTAGAATAATGTACCCAATCTATGTTTGGGTAGTTGAAGTCTCCCAGTATGATGGTATTTTGTGATACATTCATATCCTCTAATGTCTTCAGGAAGGCTGAGTGGGGTTCCTGAGATTGGGAGGGTGGTCTGTAACATGCTACCAGTTGTATAGCAGTTTTGCCTATGGTTAGTTGCACCTGTATGGTCTCTGATGCTTCATGTGTTGCTACTAACCTGGAGGTGTGGGTGTCCTTGATGAATATGGACACTCCCCTCCCTTTGTGGTTCTGCCCGGGTTTTGGGGCGAAAAGCATGATCAGGTATAGCCTGGTAGCACTGGGATGCTCTCAGGAGCCTTGAACCAGGTTTCAGTTACTGCACAGACGTCGATGTTCTCCATGCTGAGGAGTGCATTGAGTGCCTGCATCTTGAGATTTAGACTTCTGGCATTGAGCAGCATTACCCTTAGTTTTTTTCCATTTTTGTTTTCTAAGGAGGTGGGTTTGTCTTTTGAGCCTTGCCTAAAAAGGCACTATGGGGGTGGCAAGAACCTTAGCCAATATCCGGAAGCCCAGTGGTGACAGGTGTAAGCCATCCCTTGTGAAGCAGCGTGGCTTGTCCAACATGTCATCCCAGGCAGACAGACATTGGATCCCCATAGAATGACACCAGTACTTGAGACAATTATTAAAGCTGATCATCTTGTCTTTGTATTGTGGTATCATTCTTGGTGAGGGCAAGATGCTGCTCAGGGTCAGGGTCATACCAGCCTGGGCTACATAATCGGAGAGCTCCTCTATGTCTCTTTTCATGTAGTCCAGGGAGGTACGTCTCAGGTCATTCATGCCAGCATGGACAATGACGGAGTCATATTTGTACTTGCTTTGGAGTGACTTGAGTGCGTGTGTTATGTGGCAGATCCTAGCTCCCGTTAGACAGCTCACAGTCACCCTCTTCTTGTTCAGCCTGGTCAGCGGGACATCAGTGTGTCTGACTATAGAGTCACCTATTACTAGTGTATCAGGCATGGTGTTTGGCCTTAAGGGCTGTGATTGGTTGACACACTGATTTATTGAAGTATGTGTTGCATGTGTTTTGTTTTGAGGTGGTGGATTTTCGGATGTCTGCTTTGGGAGCCTCTGTTGTTTTGGTAAGTTTTTTATTAGAGCCTCCGAGTATGTCTTTGTGTTTTTATGTGTTTGGTTTGCAGTTGTGGTAGGTCTATGTGGGACTGGGATTGTTGTGTGTGTGGTTACCATCTCCTCCTGTCTGGTCATGCCAGCCCTGAGTTGAGAGAGTTCAGCTTCCAGTTTGGCTATATAGTTGCATCTCTCACATGTATTTGTGTTTGTTGGGAGGAGGAGGAGAGGGTTGTCTGTGTACATGAGACAATTGTAGCATTGTCTCAAGATACCCAGATTGACCAGCTGAACTGAAGAGGACGCCAGTAATCTACCACTCGACATGCTAGAACAGTATAAGGGAGCATTGACATGAAAATAACATCCCCTCCACATATAACGACACCAAACTAACACACACTTTTTACTATGTTTCTGCAGAGGGGGCAAGCCCCCCCCCCATAAATTAAATATACCAACTCCAAGATTGCACTACAGTGGGAAAATGTCAATTTCCTAACCTCACTATATCACAATCGCCATAAAGAATGTACACATAATGTCTATATCACTTACCTGTATGGCCTAAAAAACACATACAGAGTGGCAAAATAAACAATATATAAATTGTATAAATTCCTACACTATATAGATAATAACTATAGAAATAAAAACTACAACATCTCATAGTGATACCACAAGATTAACAGATTAAACTATAACATTTACTCATTTGATGATACACTATTACATATTATACATTTTAGATGTCATAAAATTCAGTGTTATGGGTTTTAGATGTTATGGATTTTAGAAGTTATGGTCTCGGATGTTTTGAGGGGGAACCATATATATATATATATATATATATATATATATATATATATATATATATATATATATATATATATATATATATATATATATATATATATATATATATACATATATATATATATATATATATATATATATATATATATATATATATATATGGTTTACTTTGAGAATATCGAAGTACAGAACAAAATCCATTAACATCTTCGATTCAGATATGCAGCAGCATATTAATTAGGACAGAATGTCGAAGTGCATATAGCGAAACATTCGAATTTGCAGTTTTGACATTCTGTGTTGCACATCACTACTGCATATCAAGTAAAGTAATGTTTTTTGCAGGGGTGGGCTGTGCCCAACTGCAACCCCCCCCCCACACACACACACACACACACAAACACACACATACACACACCCTGCAAATAATATATTCCAACTCCGAGATCGCACTACAGTGGGGAAGTGGGTAATTTCCCAATCCCCACTGTACCGCAATCTGTAGTCATAACTCCGATGACATATGTGTGAGTGCAGAGTCGCATTTGATAAACTGCACACTCACAACAGTGCAGGTCAGTGAAAATGGTAATCAACCAACTGTGGTTCAACATTCCCATTTTCCTTGAACCTGTACTCATAATTTTCAAAGTAAACCTATGTGGATATATATATATATATATATATATATATATATATATATATATATATATATATATATATATATATATATATAGGCATATATGTATTTGTAAACACATAGAGATAGATATACCATCTATGTGAGAGATATTGACACATGGCTATGTCTACATACATGTATGTATGTATACACATCTGTAAATAACAGGTCATTTTGATCAAGGGGCAACAGAATTGCTCTCAGTTTAACTAAGTGTATGAGCCTGTCCAGTGTGATTGTCAGTACTTATAAAGTGACTCCAGCCCGCACCTACCTGTACTCCAGTCTGAGATTTTGTATGTTACAGACAATAACATCTGCCCCTGTTTCTGTAGTACTGCACATCACTCAGAATGTTCATGGCATTTTCCAGCTGTTTTATGTAATTAATATGTGACAGAGAGTAATAATGTTACACCACACACAGACTGACAGTCTGTAACAAACAAATATTTAATAATATCTCACATCCAAAAGATTTGGAAACTTCCAGATTAGAACCATCAACCCCCTCATCCATGTTAACTCCCCTAGTCCACCGAGTCACACAAGCTGCCATACAGACAGGATGATTCATGACACAATCAACAGCATACATATGTACGTTGGTATTCCTGTGTTAGGTGAGACATAGAAATTTATGATCCGTTTTTATGTTACTGCCCTGAGATTGCCTGGCCTGCTGATATACCATTGATGAGTTACTGTTAAATCAGTTATATGGGAACACTGCTGTGTTGGGGGTGGGGGAACAACACCACATGTTCTGCTGGGATACACGGAAGTCCAAATATCATGTGATCCCTCTGTTTAACACCTTCCTTGACTGATGTAGTGAATGAGGCCTAGTGAATTTTAAGGAACACATACTAGTGGACTGGGTATCTGTAGTCCCATGTGGATGTTACTTCTGTCCAAATACCTCACTATAACTACTTGCATTAATGCATCAAATTTCTACATACAATACCATTTCATAGCAATCCTTCCAACTACTGTGTCGGTTAGAGACTTACCTTGCAAAAGTTGACAGAACTGTATGTCAGGGCTGACTCTGTCTGATGCAAGCAGTACACAGCCAATACATGGAAAGGTACAGGTTGTGTGGGTTGCCTGGCATCAATGTTAAGATATATATATATATATCTGTACTGTAGGGATCCACCAGATATAGCAAGACACTGGAACCATGATTTCAGAAGCCCAAGCACACACTCTTTGATATTCCTAGTCTGTGTGTGTGCCTCTTTATGGCATTCTTCCATGAGTGTGTGTGAATTTCTGATGGGTGTCATCATCCAGGGTTCCAGGGCATAGCCAGCATCCCCCAGTAAATGGCCATGTGGGATGTCCCCCCTAGCAAACATCTGATACAGCTGTTATGTGCCAGCACTTAATTTAAAATTGTTTTTTTTCTCTAAAAACTGCATTTTACCTGATTTTGGCCTAGCACTCAACTGTGGGGTCATTTATTGCACTGTTGTGATTATTTTGCTGCTTGTGTATCTCTGCTACCTTTAAACTACAAAAAAAATAAAAAAAAAAAAAATCTTGCTTTTTTCCCACTTTCTGAAAGTTAAGAAAGTTCAGTTACAGATTTGCTGTTCTGAACTGTTTGGAAGTTTCTAGAAGGCCAGTGCTTGCTTGGGCTAAAGGGAAGTCTCTGTGTTCACCAGTGGGAGTGGTTAACACTGAACAGCCTGCCTGTCCCTGGAGGAGTGGTTACTGCCTAGAAGCTGTAGTTTTATTGGCCATTTTGGGTCAGTTCTAAACTCCTTGAGCTCTCTCTCTTAAAACCCAGCTGCCTCATGGTTTTGGTGTCTTTTCAGGCTTGCTAGTTGTTGTTGAAGCACCTACCAAGGGGAGAAAACGCTGAGAGAAGAAAAGGAGCCACTTTTGTGATTTTAAGTATTTTCTTCTGATTTTTTGTTAAGTTTTACTGCTTTGCCCGCTACGTTTTGGCATTTTCCGGCTTGCTAAAGTTTATATCTGTAACAGTAACAGTACTTGGAACACATCTAGAGCCAGTTTACTGCATTTCCTGTGTTGCACTTAATTTAAATTAGTTTTTTTCTCTAAAAACTGCATTTTACCTGATTTTGGCCTAGCACTCAAGTGTGGGGTCATTTATTGCACTGTTGTGATTATTTTGCTGCTTGTGTATCTCTGCTACCTTTAAACTACAACAAAAAAAAAAAAACAAAAAAATCTTGCTTTTTTCCCACTTTCTGAAAGTTAAGAAAGTTCAGTTACAGATTTGCTGTTCTGAACTGTTTGGAAGTTTCTAGAAGGCCAGTGCTTGCTTGGGCTAAAGGGATGTCTCTGTGTTCACCAGTGGGAGTGGTTAACACTGAACAGCCTGCCTGTCCCTGGAGGAGTGGTTACTGCCTAGAAGCTGTAGTTTTATTGTCCATTTTGGGTCAATTCTAAACTCCTTGAGCTCTCTCTCTTAAAACTCTACAACTCTCTTTTTGCGCGGTTTTGCGCACTGAGCAGTGTCAGGCAGCACCGCCTAAACAGGTTTAAATTATTCCAGGCTCCACAAAGTCTGTTCTTCACTTTTTCCCTTAGAACTGTTCAAACTCTCAAAGTAATCACTCTATTCTCTTTCTAAAGCCCTGCACTTGCTCAGCTCTTATAAGGAAACACTAACTAAAGCACTACACCCTCCTTGACTTCTCATAAGTATTAGGCTTCTGATTGGTCCTTCCTGATCAAGTGAAACATCAGTTCCCTTCCCTAATCTGATCAGTAAAAAAAAACAGTTTCCTATACTAATCTGGTATGTCCAAGGGTCAGTTTCAAGGTTACTCTCCAGTCCAGCTGGTGAATCTGGGAATTTTGAAGCACTGTTACAATTGCCTTATGTACACAGACAACCCTCTCCTCCTTCCAACAAACTCTAATACATGTGACAGATGCAGTTACACAGACAAACTGGAGGCAGAGCTCTCTCAACCCAAGACTGGCACAGTCAGTCAGGAGGAAAAGGTAACCACCCGCACCACAAATCCAGTCTCACACAGACCTATTGCATCTGCATACCCAACACATAAACACACAAAAACATACTCTGAGGCTCTAAATAAAAATCTGCCTAAACAGCAAAGACCTTCTAGGCAGATATCCAAGCAACAGCCACCCCTCAACAATACCCATGAATCACATATCTCACAAAATCAGTGTGCCTCACAGTCACAGCCCTTAAGGCCAAACAACACACCAAATACACTTGTTATAAGGGACTCTATTGTCCGGCACACTGACGTCCTGCTCACCAGACTAAACAAGAAGAAGGTCACTGTAAGCTGCCTGTCGGGTGCCAGGATCGCCACATAATGCAAGCACTCAGGTCACTCCAAAGCAAGTACAAGTATGACTCCATCATTGTCCATGCTGATGTGAATGACCTGAGACGTACCTCCCTGGACTACATGAAAAGAGACATAGAGGAGCTCTCTGGCCATGTAGCCCAGGCTGGTACGACTCTGACCTTGAGTAGCATCTTGCCCTCACCAAGAATGATGCCACAGTATAAAGACAAAATGATCAGTTTCAATAATTGGCTAAAGTATTGGTGTCATTCAAAGGGGATCCAGTGTCTGTCAGCCTGGGATGACATTCTCTACAAGCCACGTTGCTTCGCTAGGGATGGCTTGCACCTGTCACTCTTAGGCTTTCGTATACTGGCCAAGGCTCTTGCCACCCCCACAGTGCCTTTTTTAGGCAAGGCTCAAAGGACCAACCCACCTCCATAGACAACCCAAGGATAAAAAAACTAAAGGTAATGCTACTCAATGCCAGAAGTCTAAACCTCAAGATGCACGCACTCGAGGCTCTCCTCAGTATGGAGAAAATCAATGTCTGTGCAGTAAGAGAAACCTGGTTCAGGGCTCCTGAGAGCACCCCAGCACTACCAGGTTATAACTCATACCATGCGTTTCGGCCCCAAAACTCGGACCAAAGCACAAAAGGAGGGGAAGTATCTATATTCATCAAAGATACCTACACCTCCAGGTTAGTGGCTCTGCACAAAGCATCGGAAACCATCCATGTGCAACTAACAGCGGGCAAAACTGCCTTTCAGTTTGTAGCCTGCTACAGAACACCCTCCCTATTACAGGAATCCCACTTGGCATTCCTGAGAACACTGGAGAATATGAAGGTCTCTCCAAACACTATGTTATTGGGTGACTTCAACTACCCAAACATTGACTGGGAAAACTACTCAAGCCCAAACACCCTCGCCCAATGGTTCCTTGAATTTATAAACTCTAACGCGATGGAACAACTGGTCACCACTTCCACAAGAGGGAACAACATATTGGACCTGGTCATCACCAACATGGGGACTCTATGTTCCACACCAGAGGTAAACACCTCATTGGTAATATCAGACCATAAACAAATTTCCCTGGACATCCATATCCCATCCCCACCCCCAGCCAAGGAAATCACTGTAAAGAACTTCTCAAAAGCCAACTTTGCACTTCTCAAGACTGAGGTGGAATCCTTCAAAGCCCCCGGGCCAGAGGATAATACAGCCCAATCCGCAGAATCCTTTACAAATGCATTCTATGAGCACCTGCAGGAATGCATGGATCGTGCTATCCCAAATAAAACCAAGACTCACTCCTCCCAAAACAGGAGACTGGTCTGGTGGACCCCGGCCATAAATAAGCTATACAACAGAAGGAGGAAGCTACTACATGACAGAGCAAAATCCCAAAAAGGGAAGGCATCTCTGATCAATATTAGCAAGAAACTTCAATCCCTCATAAAATCATCAAAGGCCAGTTTTGAAAGAAAAATTGCCCTAGACACTAAAGATAATCACAAGGCCTTCTTTAGTTATGTCAGGAATATGGGTGGAAACTCCCAGATATGCTCTGAATTGTTGCATAACGGTACAAAATATACCGAACCTACAGACATAGCCAACATCCTGACAGACAGATTCAGTGCAAACCCCCCCCTTCCCCCCCAAAGGAGCAAATGCTTATCCCAACTGAATGTAACTTCCCTGACATCACAGATGCACAGGTGAAAGCTGCCCTCTCCAAAGCAAAAAAACACAGCATCTATGGGACCAGACAGTGTCCCAGGCTGTGTCTTACATGAGCTCCAAGAAGAACTGAACCCTCACATTAAGTCACTGTTCAAACTTAGCCTTACTACAGGATATGTACCCAAAGAATGGCGTACAGCTACAATGGTCCCACTCCACAAAGATGGTGCCACAACGGACCCCGGGAACTATCACCTCATAAGCCTGTCTAGTCTGGTCTGTAAAGCTATGGAGCATATTATCATGGAACTCATAAACAAAGACATTGGGAGCCTCCCGACACTGGACCCTACCCAATTTGGCTTTGTTAAGGGTAGATCTTGCCTCTTAAACCTAGTTGATTTCTTTGAAACAATTACCAAAGCCATAGATGAGGGCAAGGTAGTCCACACAGCCTACCTGGACCTCAAAAAAGCCTTCGACACAATACCCCACTCGGGCATCATAAATAAGCTTACCAGCTTAAATATCAACCCCTATATCACAAGATGGGTTGCAAACTGGCTCACAGATAGAACCCACATGGTCAGAATTGCATGTGCTGTGTCCAAATCCAAACCAGTTCCAAGTGGTGTCCCACAGGGCTCAGTTCTGGGACCTCTGTTGTTCAGTATATACTTCTCTGAGGTTCAGGCTAACACGGGGGATTATGGCTGACAAAGTTCGCAGATGACTGCAAACTGGGGGCCATAATCGAATCTCCAGCTGACACAAGCATCCTCCAAAAGGGTCTCACAGAGACGGATGCTTGGTGCCAGAGCCACAGCCTCAAGCTAAATGCTAAAAAGTGCATAGTCATCCCCTTTGGGAAAAACAAGGTGCCCACAAATTACCACATAGGTGGTAATCCATTAAGTACGGAAGAAGTAATTAGAGATTTGGGGACCAACGTAGATAGTAATCTCTCCTTTGATAATCACGTTGCCAAAGTGGTTAGAAAGACCTTCTATATAGCCCACCTTATCATGAAAGGGTTCGCATCTAGATCAAGAGAAGTCATTGTGCCCCTCTACTCGTCACTCATCAGGCCCATAATTGAATACAATGCCCCTTTTGGGATGTACCTTACCCGACACCTGCAGCAACTTGAGAGACCCCAAAAGTACCTCACCAAGAGGATCATGGGCTACAAACAGATGTCCTATGCAGCTCGATTAAAGAAACTCCAGCTCTACTCAGTTGCTTACCGCCTACTCAGAGGCGATCTATGCCTGACATACAAAGCCATGTCAAACCCAGAATTAATGGACATGCTCCACCTCAAAAAATCAAAGTCCCTTAGAGCTACATGCTCCAGGGACCTAAACCTCAGCACAAAAATAAATAGGACATGCTGGAGGGACAGATTCATTTCCCAGAGGCTCCCCTCACTCTGGAATAGAATCCCAATTCATGTTAGACATAGCCCCTCGCTGACCCTCTTCAAGCGAAATCTGGACACGTGGATGGGAAATCGCAAATTCACCCCTGGGATCTCTTCTGTGTCCCTGTTAGACAGAGGCACAGTAAACTAATCTTAAAGGGTACCTTCTGTGACCTACTTTACGGAGGCACAGTAGGCTAATCTAATAGGGAGGCGGAAGCCAAATACACTCTGGCTAGGCTTATAAATGCCCTAGGGCAGATAGCCTAGTATCTACCTATGAACCTAAGATATGGGAGTCATGATAACTGCCAAGGCTGCCTGCACACTGGTGCCTTGAAGTGTACATGAGTGCAATCTTCAGCACCCAGTACTTCAGGGTAGTGTGCTACATGGTAGAAGTGTGGCAAAGTGCTGGCCCTCACCTCAGCAGTGAGAGGAAAAGAAATGTGCTCACTGGCATGTGGTAGTATAGCATCCAGGAACTGTTGTACCTTAGATGCAAATGCCTGTGAGACTTCCATCATGTCCCCAGCTGGTCTTTGGAAAGTACCTGTAGCTACTATCCTAAGGGCTAGACATACCTTTGTTTCTACTGGGATTGGTTCCCCTCTGTTGGCTTTGGGTCTGAGTTGAGAGTGGGAGAGCTCAGTGAACTCCTGTAGTATGACCCTGTAGTGCTCTACAATCTCCAGCTCATGTAGTTCCTGGTAGGTTACCCTGGGCCTCAGCACTCTCCTCCTTCCCTGTCTAGGCCTATTGTCAGCAGCAGCACTTCACCATCTAGCACATACAGATATAGCAGACCTGCAGCAGCCCCTAGCATTATCTCGGTTGAATTTCCCAAGTCTGTACTTCAATGGTGCAGAGTATTGGGGAAAACCAGAATGTAGGCTGTATGCATAATTTGTACAGCTCTAATGTAGGTGCAGAATGTGTGATTGGCTAACTATGATGCATTCCACATGCCTACAATATAATTAACATCACTTAATGGTCCTATTTCAGTGCATGGCACCGTGCACAGTGCTGCATTATGCAGCATAGTTTAAACAGGTCAAAACTTCTAGTTGTATACATTCGGTTTTCAGAAAAGCTCTGCAAGGTGGCATTCCATGCAAATACATGCACTAAAGCATAAAAGAGTTTAGAAGTCAGTGGACACCCCCCCCCCCGATGTCAGCTACATCTTGTGTAAACATCAACATGGATCTAAGCCTACACTAATTGGATATGTATACATGGTTACTCCTTTCTGCTATTTAGTAACTCTACCTCATTTGCATATATACCCATGCTCACAGCCTGGAAATTACATGCTTCATAGCCCTAGACATTAGCAACTGCACCAATGCACCGTTGTAGGCACCCCACACAGGGTCCTGTAATAAATTCTGTCACATAATATTAATTTATTGTTTTTGCAATTGTCTTTTTTTTTCTACAAAGCTTGTTTACACACTGCAGTTCACAGCACAAACATGCTGAGATTATTAGAAAAAAGAATTAATTTATTTCCTTTAATTTTCCAACATGCGGGATAATTGCTCATATGTGTATGTAGTATTACATTTTCAGGGGATTACTGACCATATATCTACAGTTTTACACCCCTTTTGTCTGTCTACTCTCCTGTACATGGAATTTTTCTGCATACACAATGGACACTGATGCAGGGTCTGAATAGATGCCTATCTGCTTGATAGCTTGCTCTACCTACCTCATTTGCATGAGAGTCACCTGCTTATGAGGCCATTTGTATGCCATGGAAGTTTCCCTGTTTGCGCATGTGTGTGCGCGGCTCAGCACCACTTACTGAATCTCAAATTGTTTGCATCCATGTAAGCAGCGAGACGCAATGCCTACACAGAAAAAAAAAGTTGAGGTTTTATTAAATTCCCCTATATGTTCCACACTAAAAAACTCTATTAATTCTATTTCTTATTATATGTCACTATATAAATATTTGTATTAATGTTTACTTAAATGCACATATATATAAAATCCAACTTTACACAAAAAAAAGCAAACCAAAATAAAGCAGAAGTCTTTGGTGATAAGCTGAGATCTCAAAAAAATTCACACGTTTAATTCTATTCGTAACATTTAATTTTATTTGTAAGCGCTTTCACAGTCATTAAAGAGCACTTCATTAGATGATATGCAAAATAAAAACAATCTCCTCAATATAAATTCAAAACCCTAAAAATCTAATCACATCATTCAAATCATTAGTAACCTAGCAATAAAACAAGCTTAGCCTCTATACATTTCATATATATTCAAATTAATTTAAAAGACATCAAAGAGTTAAAAACATTCATACTGCATATTTTTTTATCGGCATTTAAATAAATAACTAAATACTACTGCATAAACATATATAAAATATAAATAGTATAGAAAATATGAGTTTTCAAGGAAACATTCATAACATAGTTACGAAGTGTCAGGAAACAGTAACAAACACTGCATGCTTTAATAAAGGTGAACACTCACAATAAAACATCAGTTTGCTTAAGATTAACTAAAACTGTAAAAATGTCTTACATCTTATCCCTTATATAATAAAAAAATTATATATTTTTCTAAAAAAATTAGTTAAATCCTAAATATTATGTACAAAGACTCCTGGCTTTAAGGGCAGGTTTAATAGGTATTTTATTATTCAAATCTCTCCCCATATCAGCTCTCATTCCTATAATCTTCCTCATTTCAGATGTTTCAGTCATATTTCTAACATCTCCACCATGTTCATTTTACATCACTACTTCTATTACTAAAACCATAAACCTATGTGTTGAATCATTTTGTGTGACATGCCTAGCTAAAGCATTAATAGTTACATCATTATTTATGATACATAAATGCTCCCTTATCCTGTCTTTAAAGCAGTTGTCATTTTACCTATATAAAATGATAAATGTGAACTATAGTACACTAAATATACCACATGGCAGGTATTAGAGTCAGCATAAGCTTTAAAATCCAATTGTCTACCAGTGTTTTTTATTATATAAGGGATAAGATGTAAGACATTTTTATAGTTTCAGTTAATCTTAAGTGAACCAATGCTTTATTTTAAGTGTTCACCTTTTAGAAAGCATACAGTGATAAAAATATGTAGTATGAATGTTTTTAACTCTTTGTTGTCTTTTACATTAATATGAATATATATGACATATATAGAGGCTAAGTTTGTTTTGTTGCTAGGTTACTAATCATTTTGAATGATGTGATTGGAGTTTTAGGGTTTTGAATTTATTTATTTTGAAGAGATTGCTTTTATTTTGTTTATCGTCTGATGAAGCAGTCTTTAATGACTGTGAAAGTGCTTATGAATAGAATTAAATTTTTGAATTTTTTGGAGACTTCTGCTTATTACCAAAGACTTCTGCTTTGTTTTGGTTTGCTTTTTTGGTGTATAGTTGGATTCTTGTTTGTTAATTGAACCATTAATCTTCTCTACTGTGTGATGTGTGGCATTTTCTCACATATATCTATACACACACACACACACACACACACACACACACACACACACACACACACACACACACACACGTATATATCTTTAATAATCTAAGTCAGAATTTCCTTATAATATCAGACTCAACAATATAGCCATTTTAATAGGATAGAAGTTCACTGGCAGTTTCATCTGAGAGCTCATGTTTAAATAACACATATCCCCCAATATGTCCCACCAGTACATAAAACATAACCATGGCAAGAACCCTCCACAGTACTGCACATTTTTGGTTGATATCTTTGAGATTGGTCTGTCTTTGAATTACAAAATATTACCATGACTGAACTGAACACCTCATGTATACCCTTTACTATTTTTTTTTAATATTCATCCCAAACATTTTGCTCAAAGAAAAATCCCAGCAGTCTCTATCAAGATTTCTATAATGGAGTTTTCTTACACTGTGTTTCCCTATAGATCATTATTGATCTGTTAATGTTGTTAAATATTTGCATTTCATCTTTAAAACCACTTAGATCTATATGCATCAGTTTTGGCATTATCTGTAACATGTTCTTAACTAATATGAACATAAACATACAGAGATTTAAGCTAGAAATGGGTCTGCATAAAGTTGAATCCAAAGAGCATTTATCCATCTTTATCCTCTAAATAATACAGTCATGTCTATTATATTTCCCCAGTGTTCTAGTATTTGTCACTCCCCTTTTTTAAAGCTTGTTAAACAAGGCTTTCCTTGTCTTTATTACTCTTTTCACTTTTGGCTTCTAAATTTCCACAAGCTTACAGTCTATACCTGAAAGGTATCTTTCTAACTGATGAAATATCACTATTATACCCTCTTCTCTTTCTGTCTTATGCTGTTGTTTTCTTTTTCTTTTTTATTTTCCCATTCCCTATTTTTTTATAAAATTATTACATTTTAAACTGTAGTGTGTGTGTATATATATATATATATATATATATATATATATATATAAAAAATATATATATATATATATATATATATATATATATATATATATATATATATATATATATATATATAACTTTTTCTTCTTCTCATTAACCTTCCAAGTTGTTCTTTCAGCATGTCTCTTTAAGGGGATAATGTTCCAATCCATTTCTTCTACATGTTTTAAAATATTTTTTGTCTGCAGATATGATAAAGCAATAATGGGATCTTCAAAAATTCTAATATTATCCAGGAGAAAAATGTTCAGTCTAGCAGAAAACAAAAGGTGAACTTTGATTTGCTTTTTCTTAATTTCTCTGATTAAAGATAAGACGTTTTTTTCCTTTTAGAGATGACAGCTGCTGAGTAGTCATTGTCAAAATAAATTGTTTTGCCATCTATCTTTAGTGGTGATTTTGACCAAGCAGTTTTGAGAACTAATTCCTTGTCTTGTGAGTTATTTTTTGTGAAGGATGCCGTTAAAGACCTATGTGCTGTCTCAATTGTGAATGACATTGCTTCAGTCTAGTATCTTAGGGAGCCAGGATGTCATACATTTTAGCATATTATTCCCTTCTATTTTTTCTGGTAGACAAAAGATATGGGTATTATTTCTATGGGACTTGTTCTCTAGGTCATCTATTTTGTTCAGCAATAAAGTATTTTGTTTTAACAAAAATTCACTATTATTCTCACCTTCATTTAGTCTCCCTTCAATGTCATTTAAAGAGTTCTCAGTAACGGATGTTTGTGACTTCTGTTATTGCAGCACCTCTTGTATTTGATCCATTTGCTTAGAATACATTTTTCTTTGAAGTATTTTAATTTAATGTCCATTTTATCCATCTTCAAAGATAACTCCTGAATATTTGTAAAAACTGACTGAAGCGTCTTTTTAAATGTAAAGTCCTATGAAGTTGTCTTTGAATGATTCATTTCCAGACTGAATATATGAATGATTTTCCAAATAAATATCTATAGGAAAATATTAGAAAATTAAAAAAAACTTTCATATAACCCCAGAGAACACTTTTAAATATTTAAAATAACTGTTTGTAATCAACTGGGATTATTTAGAATATTAATTTCCGGTCAGAAATATATAAAGTAGCAGAGGGAAGAAATTCTGCTGTTGCTCAGTCATCATCCTGGCCTCACCCCCCCCCCCCATGAAATAATATTTTTGAAAGAAAAATGAAATCTTATTTAATTTGGATTCATTAAAATACTACTAAGGTGTATATTTTTTGGGCTAGTGACCTGCCTATAAAATATATTTGAATAAAATGCTCTGTACAGTGAATGTAGATTTTTTGGGTCTGAACAAATAAGCATGTTGCTAGGATCTAAAGATACTACACAGCACAGTGAGTGAAGTGTTCTTGGGAGGTAAAAATAAAGCAGAGCAAGCATTTGAAAATGACCACTCTCATCTGTATGCAACCATTACAATTATTTTTATTTAAAGTAAATTGTTGATCAAGTAGGAAAATGTATTAGAAGAAGTAGTGCAGAACATACTTTCCTCACTTTCTTAGAGAAAAATAGCTCTTATACTCACTTTCCTCACTTGTCTAGAGGTAAGTAGTTTTTTATTCAGGCATGTCCAAGGGTCAACTCCCAGTGTTCTCTCCTGTCTATCTGATGTATCTGGGCATCTTGGGGCAATGTAGCAATTGACTCATGTACACAGACAACCCTCTCCTCCTACCACCCAACACCACAACTTCTGAGAGATGCACTTATCTAGCCAAACTGGGTGTAAAGCTCTCTCCAACCAAGACTGAACTTGACAGTCAGTAGGAGAAGGTAAACACTTGCACCACACCACACTCATCACATAGTCCCACTAAACCTACACCACCAAAATCCACACATAGAAACAAAACATTCACAGAGACTCATAATAATAATCTGCTCAAGCAACAGAGACCTCCAAACCAGAAACACAAGCAACCTCCACCCCCCCAACACAACCCAAATGACACATAGCCCACAGACTCAGTTTGCCAATAAGCCACAACCCATAAGGCAAAACAACGTACCCAGCACACTAGTCATAGGTGACTCTATTGTCAGGCACACTGATGTCCCACTCACCAGGCTAAACAAGGAGAAGGTTACTGTCAGCTGCCTGTCAGGTGCCAGGATCTGCCAGATAACCTATGCACTCAGGTCACTCCACAACAAGTACAAATATGATTCTGTCATTGTCCATGTTGATGTGAACGACCTGAGATGTACCTCCCTGGACTACATGAAAAGAGACATGGAAGAGCTCCCTGATCTTGTAGCCCAAGCAGGTATGACCCTAGCCCTGAGTAGCATCCTGCCATAACCCAGAATGATACAGCAGTACAAGGACAAAATGATTGACTTCAACAATTGGCTAAGCTTCTGGTGTCATTCAAAGGAGATCCAGTATCTGTCTGCTTGGGATGACATGGTCGACAGACCATGATGCTTTGCCAGAGACAGCCTGCACCTGTCACCCCTGGCATTCCAGATACTGGCTAAGGGTCTTGCCACCCCAATAGTGGCTTTTTTAGGCAAGGTTCAAATGAAAAATTCACCACCATAACAGGAACAGGCAAGCAAAAACTGAGGGTAATACTACTCAATGCTAGAAGTCTAAATCTCAAAATGCACTCACTCGAGGCACTCCTTAAAATGGAAAACATCGATATCTGTGCAGTTGGTGAGACCTGCTTCAAGGCTCTAGAGAACACCCCTGCATTACCAGGCTATACCTCATACATTACTTTTCGGCCATCTAACCTGGACCAGGGTCACCTCCCAATGGTCACCTCCCAGAGGCTGAAGTATGTCCATATTCATTAAGGATATCCACACATCCAGGCTAGTTGTGCAGCATAATGCATCCGAGGTTATCCAAGAGCAACTAACTCTGGGCAAAACTGCAATCCAAATTGTAGCTTGCTACATATCCCCCACCATGCCTCAGGATTTTCAGTCCTCTTTTCTTGATATACTGGAAATTATTAGGGTTCAACCAAACACTAATAATGGGTGATTTCAACTACCCCACCATTAACTGGGAAAACTACTCATGTACCAACTCCTTCGCTCAACGCTTTCTAGAACTCATAAATTCCAATGCCCTAAATCAACCTATCCACACCCCCACCAGGGGCAACAATATCCTAGACCTAGTCATTGCCAACATGAGTGACCAGTGTTCCACACCTGTAGTCAACTCTTCGTTGGTCAGATCCGACCATAAGCTAATCACCCTAGATATCTGCATCCCACCCCTATCCACCATTAAGGAAACCATGGTAAATAATTTCTCCAAAGCCAACTTCATGCTTCTTAAGACAGAAGTGGTGAACTTCATGACACCCATGCAGATGGACAATATAGTTACGACTGCTGAATCCTACACAAATGCACTCTATAAGCACTTACACAAGTGCATGGATTGTGCTATCCCAAACAGAACCAATATACTATCCTCCAAAAAAAAAAGGAAGCCAATCTGGTGGTCCCCTGCCATAAACAAACTGTACAACAGAAGGAAGAAACTGTTGCAAAAGAGAACAAAATCCCATGAGTGGAGGAGCTCCCTGGTCAGCCTCAGTAAGAAGCTGAGATCTCTTATAAGATCCTCCAAAGCTAGCTATGAAAACAAAATTGCCACTGATTCTAAGGGCAACCACAAAGCATTCTATAGCTATGTCAAGAATCTCAATGGCAACACCCAGATCTGCTCTGAGTTACAGCACAACAACACGAAAATGACAGAACCAACTGATATTGCCAACATCCTGCTAGATAGGTTCAGTGCTAACTTTACCCCCCTCTCACCCCCTAAAGGACTCATATCTATACAGGAAGAATGCAGAGTCCCTGTAATCACATCTATGCAGGTAAAAGCTGCACTTTCTAAAACCAAAAACCCCGGACAACATCCCAGTCTGCATTTTACATGAACATCAGAATGAACTGGCTCCCCACCTAAGCACCATGTTTAATCATAGTCTCATGTCAGGCTTTGTGCCCACTGAATGGCGCACAGCAACAGTTATCCCTCTCCACAAAGGGGAAGCCACCACTGATCCCGGGAACTATCACCCTATTAGCCTGATGAGCCTGGTCTGCAAGGCCATGGAATGTATCATCATGGAACTCATAAACAAAGACATTGGTAACCTCCAAACTCTGGACCCCACCCAGTTCAGGTTTGTGAATGGCAGATCATGTCTTCTGAACCTGATTAACTTCTTTGAGGCAGTCACCAAAGCCGTAGATGAGGGTAAGGTTGTTCACACAGCCTATCTTGACCTTGCCAAGGCTTTCAACACCATCCCTCATTCCGGAATTATAGCTAAACTCACTAAACTAGGTATAAATCCCTACATCACTAGATGGGTTGCCAACTAGCTCACTGACAGAACCCACACTGTAAAAGTTGCAGTCTCCAAATTTGACTTCAAACCAGTGACAAGTGGAGTACTATAGGGTTCAGTCCTGGGACCTCTCCTGTTTGATATCTACTTCTCTGAAGTACAGGCAAACAAAGTTCACAGATGACTGCAAACTAGGAGCCATAGTTGAGTCCCCAAATGATGCGGACATCCTACAGAAGGGCCTCACTGATACAGATGCCTGGTGTCAGAGGCATGGCCTCAAGTTCAATGCCAAAAAGTGCATTGTCACTCCCTTTGGTAAAAACACTGTACCCATGAACTACCACATAAACAGCAGTCTACTTAATGCTGAATGTGTGATAAGAGACCTTGGGACCCAGGTGGACAGTAGCCTCTCCTTTGATAATCACATCACCACAGTAGTCAGGAAATCCTTCTATGTGACACACCTCAAAATGGTTCTCATTCAGGAAAAAAGAGGTCATTGTTCCCCTCTACTCGGCACTCATTAGACCCATTATAGTGTACAATGCCCCTTTTGGAAAGTACCTTACAGGACATCTGCAGCAGCTGGAAAGGCCACATAAGTACCTCACAAAGAGGATTACTGGCTTCAAACAGATGCCCTACACTGATCGTCTCAAAAAACTCTAGCTTTACTCTGTAGAATATCGCCTACTCCAAGATCTTCTCTGCCTAACATATAAAGCTATATTAAACCCAGAGCTGTTGGACATGCTACACCTAAAGAAATCCCAATCCCTCCAAGCTACATGCTCTAGGGACCTAAACCTTGTCACCACAATAAATAGGACATGTAAATTCCTGTCCCAGAGACTTTGTATTCCTGTCCCAGTGACTTTCTATACTCTGGAACAAGCTAGCCATCTATGTCGAGCAAAGTTCCTCATTAGCACTCTTCAAGAAAAATCTTGATGAGTGGATGGGAAATAGGAAATTCACCCCAGGGATCACTTCTGTGGCTCTGCTCAACAGGGACACATGAAATTAACTTTCTTGGGTGGCATAAGCCAGGGAACCTTGTTGGCTAGGCTTACTTAGGCCCTTGGGCTAATAGCCTAGTACCTATCGATGAATCTATGAATCTATGGTAGTTTTGAGACATCTCTCAACAACAACTGATTCCTGATTCTTACTCTAGAGAGTAGCAGCAGAGCAAGAAATTAGATAAATGTGTGCATGCGTGTGTGTGTGTGTGCGTGTGTGTGTGTGTGTGTGTGTGTGTGTGTGTGTGTGTGTGTGTGTGTGTGTGTGTGTGTGTCTGTGTGCACTCATGCACAGGTGTCATTGTATATGTGTGTACATGAGGTGTGTGCACAAGTGTGTTACAAGGTCAGATGGTTTGGAAACCAGCAGTCCAAATGACTGACTTTTGGCACAGCAGTAAGACTGAGTCCTTAAAAATGAAATACAAAAGCAAATTCTGTATATTTATTGTGGCTGTGTCTCATACCTCTCTGCAGGCATCCAAGCATACACATAAGGTAAAGGAATGACTGAAATGAGTAATAATTAAAAACATAATAAGAACATGTAGATTAAGGCAAATAATATTATGATATGTGAAATATTACTCAAGGTAGTTCAAGAGATCAGAAATAAGAACATGCCATTGTAACATGTTACAACATCTGAAAAAAGAGTTACAATTTGATAAAATGGGATTTCAGTATAAATATGAATAACAATTATACCACTGTAATCTGCAAAAATCAGTATTGATGGTCCCTAGCTGGTATCACAAGCACATGCTTGAAGATAGACATACCCAGCTCCAGATTTTTAAACGGACAATAATAATTTCTGAATACAGAACTTTGTAGCTGTCACAGTTTTTTCCCTGGGCACGCTGCATTAAAAGCATTACAGTTACCATATGTGGAGAATGGTTACTGCAGTTTCAGGGATGAAAAGTTTTATTGTAGATATGGAAATGCAAGATGTTTTATCAGACATAATTAAAACACTACCAGCTACTCTTCGCTAACCCTTTAAAACTTGACCTTCAAAATCACAAAAGAAAAAGTGCAATGAAAAGAGAAACTACGTAGTTAAATATATCTTAATTCTGCATACGGAAATGATAACAAGCTAATTTTGGCTAAGATCAGGAAACAGGAAATGACTAACCACTCAGGACAATTGTTTACTCATACATTAATCAGCAGAGATTAGTTTATTTTACAAGATGGCAAACAAACCATCCTGTGTAATTGTGTACATGTTAAAGAAAGGTATGAAACACAATATTCCCTAGAAGTGGAAAATAAATAAAGTATAGAACTACTACTTTCTGGAAAGTTTTCAAGAATCTGCTTTTCACAGTGTAGCCAATTTTTATAATTTTTTTCTGAAGAGTATATGCTTTCATCTTGAAAAATACCATAAAAACTGTGGGTAGCATTCACAGACATTATATACTGTACAGGACTAATATATGGAGAAATGCTAATATGTGATTTAACAGCAGTATTTTATTTATTTTTTTATTATTTATTAACTGGAAATAGCCTACTGTCTGTCTGATTCCATTTTCAGAGGAAGCCCAGGGAGAAAAGCTTCACATTTCTTCAAAATGAGTCAGAAAGTAACAGTTGAAATGAGATACATTAGTTACATGTACAAGAACAGATGTTGATGACATAACATATTAGTACAGCAGAGATGCGGAAGCAATAATATTCCTCATCAGTTAGTCAGCTGTTGTGTACAACAAGGTTGTATTCAGGTGCAGATTGTATAACCCATGTTGTACTAATTCATTTGACTAGCTGAAAGGCAATAAATGTCCAGACTTCAAATATACATAAAGAAAATAAAAAGGGTACATGTGATTTTGCAAGGAAGGTAACTGTGTCCACTGTGATCTTTGGTTACTGTTTACAAGCTCTCCAGTTAAAGGGTGCTTTCAGGAGAATTTTACACTTCCTGCCTTGCTAATTGTATATTTGGGTACATAATGCAGGCCAGACATTCATTTTGGAATGAATACAACATGGGAGCTTGGAGTTAAATCTGAAATTTCTGGCTATGCCAGTATATATGTAAATGAGCAACACAGTGGGCATGATAGCACTATATTTCTTTAGCAGTAACTATACACTCAACCAAAGCTACCATTTGAAACTGCATTGCAGTAGAAGTCCAGAGCTGCACAGCAAGACAAACGCTTATGTGGCAGTAAAACAGCTCTGCTACAAAATCTGCAAGTGGTACAGTCACAGTGTCACACACATGTACATACTCACACATATGGACTCTTGTTCATTCATATGCACACCACAGGCTGAAGCAATGCACATGCACACCTATTAATATTCCATAAAAACAAGCAGACGTACATATTATTGCAATAACACATTTAGCACATTCTTACCTTTTACTTTGATTTTGTAAAAACTGCTTAGGAAATGAGCAATGAAGTAAATCTGTAAATAAAATACAGGCAGACAAACATAAACAAATGTGTGCGCACACACACACACACACACACATTTTATATATATATATATATATATATATATATATATATATATATATATATATATATATATATATATCTGTGGCAATTAATTAAAATGCTGAAATATCTAAGCACAACTGACAAATGCCAGAATGTTGAATAATTAAACTATCAAAAACCTAAACATATTGAACACCTACAGTATCAAAACACAAGACTGCAAAAAGGAATATAGTTTCCTTTTGTGTTCTGTTAACAAAAACCTGCCACTTACTTCAGACATGATTTGTCAGAATAGTAGTAGTGTTATCGAAGGGTGTGTTCTAGGGTGATGGAAAGGACTGAGATTAGGGTCAGGGACAGGAATAGGGTTAGCATGTGTTAATAAGGTGGTGCAAGTCCTACACCTTACCTTTAAAAAAACCCTTCCATAACACAGAGTCATAGGTGTATCATCTAACACTCACTGCCATTCCCCAGTCTGGCATCCCCTCAACTCTCCAATTTTAGGAGCAAAAAAAAGAAAAATTCTGTTTCATGTCATATCTTTTAAAAAATGTAGGCTTATGCAAAACCTGTTACTCTACTGACAAATAGCAACTAGCAAAAAAAAAAGTCTGATCCCTGATCTGGTGCTCTTCACGTCTACATTAAGGAGGCAGTTTCCATTCCCTGATCTGCACCCTCGCAACTCACTGCCGGTAAATAAAGACAGACATTTCAGTTTCAGGCTTCATCATCATCATCATATCATCATCTTCTTTTGGCTGTTCCTTTTAGGAGTTGCCACAGCAGATCACCTGTTTCCATTTCTTCCTGTAGTTTCAGGCTTCATACCCATCAGAAAATGCATGTTAATACAAAACCTATTATTCTGCTAACAACTTTAAAAAAAACATTCTTCTATTTTTAACTGCAGCAAACTGCTTGCTACAGCCCTGAAAGCAATTACAGTATCACCATTCAGTTCTGTATGCAGTTATTGCAATAAATACCCATCAACAGCAACTGTCAGTAATGCCTCCAAACATCTTTTGTCCATGGTGGCCACGCTTTTTGAATCACTAGCTATGATGCTGCCATAATACTACCAGTACACATGGGACTCAGTCACACACTACATACATCAGCACACATACATAACACTGTATTTATCTCCTAACCTTGCCATTACTTTAACCCTAAACTCAAAAACTCATGCACATAATCCCACCCCATTAACATCCCAAACCCACACTCACCTTCTCCAATCCGTCCATTTTCCTCCTTTTAATATCTGCAGCATTTCAGTATAGGTGCACTTGCTAAAAAGTGGGGTCAAATAATAATTGACCAAATACTTCACTCTGTTGACTAAATAGGCTTATAGGTGTTTACTAGGCTAATGACCACAAGGGCCTTTTTAAGCCTAGCCATGCATCCCAAATCTCTGACGAGTTCGCCTGGGAGTTGAAGCATTTACAGGTTACCTGTTTGTATCAGATACATAAGTGCCAAACCAGGGATGAATTTCCAGCTTCCCATCCAATTGTCCAAATTGCACTTGAATTGGATTAAGGAGGAACTCTGCTTCACATGGATGGGGAGCCTGTTCCATAGACAGAGTAATCTCTGGGATACACCTATTTCTCCAGCAGGTCCTATTTATATCACAGGCAAGGTTTAAGTCTTTATAACAGGTAATTCTGGTACTGTTTGTTTTGTGAAAATGCAGGAGGTCCATCAGAGTGGGGTCTGACAATGCCCTGTATTCCAGGCATAGATCTCTCATCAGAAGTCTGTAGGAGACAGAATACAGGAATAGGGCCTTGAGGTGGTCTGCATAGGACATATTACTTATGCCCTGTATTCCTTTAGTGAGGAACCTCTGTGGACATTCCAGTTGTTGTATATGCCTGGTTAGGTACATACCAAAGGGGCCATTGTACTCAATGATAGGTCTGATGAATGCTGAATACAGTGGAATGATTACTTCCATGAACTTAGATGCCATGCCTTTGTTTATAAGTTGCACAACATAGAATGATTTCCTCATCACTGTAGGCACGTGATGATCAAAGGCTAGATTACTATCTATGTGTGTCCTTAAGTCCCTTACTACTGGGTCAGTTCTAAAGGGTGTTTTGTCAATATGATAGTTAACAGGAATGGATGACTTCCCAAAGGATACTATTATGCATTTTTTGGCATTTAGTTTTAGTCCATGACTCCACATCAGCTGTTTGTCTGTGTCAGCCTCTCCTGGAGAATATTTGTGTCAGTGTGATATATATATATATATATATATATATATATATATATATATATATATATATATATATATATATATATATATATATATATATTTATATATGGGTGCACTTTATAACATCGAAATACTGAAATGTCAAATTTCAGTATCTCGAAGCTATAAAGTTAAATGTTACAAATAATGAACGGTCATAATCACGAATTTGAATATATCTCGAAAATATGTCGAATTCGTGGTTATGACGTTACGCTACGTAATGACCGGGTTTGTGTTTTGGTGGTGCGCGGTGCCATGTGTGGATGTAGGTGTTATGTCAGGTAAGTGAGTGTTTTGTAAGGGTTTTGAGTGGGAGTTAGAGTGTGTGTGAGGGATTGGAGAATGTGCGTGTGTGAGTGAGCTTTTGTGTTGTGTTTGTGCGATCTCGGAGTTAGTATATATAAGTAGGGGGGTGGGGGGCGCAGGGGGGGCTTGCCCCCTTTTTATGTGTGTGTGAGTTGTGTATGTGTGTTGTTTTTTTGTTTATGTTGTGATGTGGGTGTTGTGTTGTATGTTAAGTGTAGTGTGTGCAGTGTTTTCGGTTATGTGGTTTTGTTTTTTTGTTTGTCGATGTTTTGTGGATTCGGTTTTATAGTCTCGAGATACTGAAATTCGATATTTCAGCATTTCGAGGTTATAAAGTGAATCCATATATATATATATATATATATATATATATATATATATATATATATATATATGTATAGACACACATACACATATCAGTATAATGCGCGCACACACACACACACACACACACACACACACACACACACACACACACACACATATCAGTGCAACAGAGATTTTACATTTGTTTACCAGGATAGTCTGACTGGGCCAGCGGCCCATTTTCAGCAGAGGCCCGGGGGGGTTGGGGATTGGGGCTCCAAAAACAAAAATTTAGTAGCAGACTAAAATGCGTAAAAGAGAAATTACAATCAACAGATATTTCAATAGACAGATTAAACAATTTCCAGAAGGAGTTAGACAATAAACATTATTAAACAAGACTGATACAAAGCTGATGCAGTTACAATGTAGACAGAATTTACAGTGCTACCAATTTTGATAAATACATGCTATAATCCTTAAGCAGAGTAAGTTTAAAATGGCAAAGTGGTCAATGGAATAAGAGATGTAGTAGGAGGTTACTGTTAGGTAATATGAAGAGTGGGGAGAGAAAAGATTAAGAGGAGATTTGATAGGAGGTTTTAGTTAATTGGGTGTTATTGGGTGGTACTATTTAAGTATACTAAAAAGTGTACTTGGAAGAGGATAAAAGAGTAGTGAATTACTATGGCAATTAGGCTGTCTCTCATTAGGAAACTAAGGCTGGGATTTAAAGAAAGGCTAACCACTCATGATAACTGCCTACTACAGTGGTGATAAAATGTGATTCAGAAACAGATATGGTATCATTATTGACTCATTACCATGTCTCTGAATCATACACTAGGCAAAACTAGTGCTGTCAGACCTGACAGTAGTAATATTCACCCTAGTAGTCCATATATGGTGTTGGAAAGGGCACCCCTCTATTCTTACACACACACACACACACACACACACACACACACACACACACACACACACACACACACACAAATTTACACACACACACACACACACACACACACACACACACACACACACACACACACACACACACACACACACACACACAAAACCCTACACCCACACATACACATCTGCCTTTTATCAAGCAAACTCCCCACAGTCGGTTAGTCACAGACACACCTATTTACCTACATGCATGCTATACACACAAACACACACAGACACAAACACATACATGCACACGCATGTGCACACACACAAACACACACACACATGCACACTCACATATACATGCACACTCACAAACATGCATGCATACAAAGACACCCAGGCACACTCAGACACACACGCACACAAACATGCAAACACACACGTGTGCACACTCACACACATGCATGCACACATACAAAGACACCCAGACATACCCAGATAGACAGACACAAACACACACACAGGATTACAGTACCAGCAGGTGCTTCATACATGCACACAGAAACACAAACACATACATCCCCCCCACACACACACGCACACACACACACACACACACACACACACACACACACACACACACACACACACACACACATATTCAAACAATCCCAGACCCACACATGCACATCTGCTCATCAACAAAGACGACCCCACAATCGATCTCAGTCACAGACACACCCATCCATCTACTTACATGCTACACACACACACACACACACACACACACACACACATACACACACACACACACACACACACACACACACACACACACACACACACACACACACACACACACACACACACACACACACACACTCAGAAACCCCCCAACCGAATTTCAGTATATTCTGAGAAACTGATAAACCTCAGTGTTCTCCTATTGAAAACACTTACGCATTCTTGAAATTGTCTAAAGATAAAGAGGATGCTGATAAGGAGATTTAGATGCTATGAATTCTGGGAAGAAAAACATTTATCTGTCCCTCCATACTCCTTTACAGATTCAGTTTCTTGAACCTCTTCAGGAAAAGAAGAATACCTTTTTCTCTTACTGGAAAACACCTGATAAGAAGAGTCAAAAGCTTGTACAAGATCCTCAGCCAGAGTTAATACATACTCTTGTCTAGAAAAACTGGAGCAGGAGAAAATATACGTTTAGTTTTTTGTTTATTTTTGACAGAAAAGTTAGAACAAACAGGGTCTTTTAATGGAAACAAAAGCTTCCCTAGGAATGAGCACAACATTCTGGGTAAGCAGTGGCATCTTGGCTGCCCTTTCTCTCAACACTGACAAAAGTGGCCCTCCCTTGCCACTGAGGGGACCCCAATAGCCACAAAGAACATGTGTAACCCCAAGTCCATATTGGCTGCATGGGCAACACCAGAGGGATCAGGGAAAAAAGATAAGTGGTCTCAAGAACAAGCTTTGGTCACAGCAGAGCCATCCACCTGTGGCAGAGGCAAATTACTACCCTGCTGTTATTGCAAACGTTGTTTGGTTAACTTTCTTTGGAGCAGGAAGAAGGACCAACTATGGGACCAGTCATTTGTTACATGGTCAAGGTGAAAATGATGACTCTTTCCTGGAGAAACAAAGCAGCACAAGTCGGTAAAATTTCATATCTAGTATAAAGTCACTTTTCCCAATAAAAACATGGTAAGAAGCACTCTAATACACTTTACCAACCACAAAAAAGCTATTTAAACACAGTTTTTCCGCAGGAAAAATGTTTTTAGAATGTTTAAATCAACTTATAAATTAAAAGTGCAGCAATGTTGTGCAGCATTCAATAAAAACACATATTCCTAGCTTAAAACATTCTTTCCCAAAAATGAAAGTAAATTTAAACATTTAAAATAATGTGGGAGTTTTCTTTCCCCAAAGGGAACTTATATGGCTAGCAACAGAACAGCACAAGCCAACCATCAATCCAAACAAAGCCTGCAGAAGAGTACTCTCTTTGGTGACAGGAAAGCTCTGCAGTGCTTGGCTCCCAAACCTGCCTTTTGGTCAGTTCAACTCTAGCTAACTAATGGTTTGGATGCATGGAAGGTTCCCTGAAGCTTTAGAAGCTGGTGGTTTGTTATATCCTTGGTAGGATATATAACCCATATACTTTAGCCTACTGCATCAGTGTGAAGAACATTCAATTTAATAGCATCATCATTAATCAGGAAGGCTGCAGGGAACCACAGCTCATCTGCCATTAAGTATATGACCAGGGAATTCATGTGACCTTAAGTTGCTTTGTTGCAACAAAAGGAACAGATCTATTTATGTGCTGGTCAGACAGAATGGAGAAATGGTATGTAAAGTAAATGCTGTCTTGCACTGGTATTAATTGTGGTACTTTAACATTACCTGGTATGTAGCCTTGAGTAGTAGCTCAACTGCTCAGTTTTAAATGGAGTCGTCTTGTGATAAATGCCATTAAATGTTCCATAACTTCTATACAAGTGTTCATTCAAACACACAGGATAGTATTACTAACTGAAAGTATTTCCCTGAAAGCGACATAGCATGCTGCTTATACAGCACAGTGTGCCATAATACAAGTAGTCTTCACCCCATATTCATCAATAATAGACCTGGATCTTGTTATACGTGTTATAAATTGTCTGTCTTTAACATATTGCTTTAACAATAATAATGCTTTAGAGACTGGTTTGAAATTATACAGAAGTACCAAGAAAAGACAGGACTCAGCATAATGATCAAGTTGTTGAATGGCATAAGTATCTGTATGCCTTTTGTTTTTCCTACACAAGCAACATAATTTTTTGAATGGAAAGCACAGGTTTTTAAAGTCTAAACCTCTGGAGCATGTCATCTCCACTTCTAAAGGCAGAGTGCTGCTTTTTACAGGGTTAGTTATTTTCTTTTCCTCTTTAATAACACCCACTGTTAACTAGGTGGGCCCACTGGACACAAAGTCTCTTTTCAGGGATGATCTAGGAGTAATGGCTGGTTGTGACTTGATCAAGATCATAGCATAGGCAAATATGGGCTGTGGGAACCAAACCTTGTACCACAGGAACTACAACTCCTAACTTTAACCTCTGTGCCAGTTGCCAAGCTTAACATCAATGGCATCTGCCAGATCTTGTCCCACTGCTGTAGTCACTCTCAGGGAAAATAATGTCTCTACCTCTTTGACTGGATCATATATATATAACCTGATATGCCAAGGCAGACATTCAGTTGTTGTTGTATTAAATGCTGTTTGAAGCTCGCAGCAATACAAACTGAGATGCAAGAATTTGTTTAAAGCTGCTTTGGACAGAAAAAGAACCATTCACTTTTTAAAGATCAACTTGTTTTAGTGACCTATGATGGCTGTACTACGTTGGGATGTAGAACTCAGGGGTAAGGAAGATTCCTTCTTAATTCCAAGGCTGAGTAAATTCAAAGTTGCTATAGTTAATAAAGTGGATGTGTGGGAGTGTTGCGGGCTTACCCCTACAAAAGTGCTCTTTTGGCTATGTCTGTGAAAGCTGTCTTTTCCCATTGTCAGTTTTATTGTTTTGTTTTTTATGCTGTGATTATAATAAATTCATTAGCCACTAAAGAATCATTACAATTGTGTAGGTGCATCATATGGTGCTTTCAGTGGCTATTAGTTAATGTTCTGTTTGTGTAGAGCAAACCTACGAGAATTCTACTTCTGGTATATAATGGCAGGAATCTTGAAACACTTTCTTCAGTCATAGATGTTGTGAATAAACTTAGGGAGGTTAAATGGATTGCATTGTCCTTAATGATGGTGTGACTTACTCTTGTGGGTAATTCCTAGGTAAAGAAAAAAAAGAATATGCCATGCTCAGCATTTATGTTAAATATCCTTCCTATAAATGAACTAGACATGAACTGAAACAGTTAGTGCTTTGGCGTGGATGTGTAGAAAGTTCAGTGAGTTTCTATATAAAGTCAGAATTGGCAACAAATGCAAAACCTAGAATGCTCTTGCCAAAAAGAGGTTCCTCAATCAGCTTCAGCATTTCTCTGCTGCTTTTCCCATTATGTTCTCTATGATGACTCCACCACATCAACACAAAATCCTTACAAGGCTAACCTGTTTAAAAAGCTTTCTGTCCTTTGATTATCTGTCAAACTCCTTATTGCAGACTACGTGCAGGATTCAGAAAAATTACTCTTTGTCACAAGAGGTAGTTGTCTCCAACTATAAGGTGTTGTGGCAGACAGAGTTTCAAATAAATATAGAAACTGAGAGCAAATAACTTGCAGCTGAGTGCAAGAGGTTTACTGTTAGCATTCAAATATGTCACAATACACTATTCATAAAGGAGAAGAAAAAAAAAGAAAATGAAACCTGAGACACTAGTCTGACTCCCCTGCTGTCTAGTACTGCACTGTAAGATGGCTGCTGCATGCCAAAACCTTTGTACATAAAACACACGCAACACATTATGGTGCTGCCACTGTAAGTACCCTGTGCATCACTAGAGCTTGTTTCAAATATGTTGTTTTTGCACTGATACCTTACTCAACTGTGTGCTTCTCTGCTAAATGTGGCCTCCAAAATGTGTCCTTGTAATTTAAGGTTGCAGGAGCAATAGCTTGTTCGTGGAGGGATCGCTAGGCTAATCCACTTTGCAGCTTACTGCAGCTCACTAAAGTCCCTAATTAATTATTCAAGAGAACACCATCTGGGGAATTCTTTCTGAACTGCTAGGTAGTATCAGTGTTCAGGCCATTGTTAAAGGGAGATTGGTCTTCTAAATCCCATCCTGGGGCATTCATTTCAATCTAAGTATTGTGAAAAAGAGGTAACTATATAAATACCACAGCAACATAAAACAAATTGGTTCATATGCCTTGTTAACAATGGCATCCAATTTATTCTATAAGCAAAAGCCATTGCTTTTCCTATCGTGTCTCCTCTGTGGATAGTTGCAGATATCCGAGACTTGAGGGTAAGAAGAGATGCCAGGGTGATGCTAGTTCATAAATAGGGCTTGCTGGATATACTGGACAGCATATCTTATGTTAGCTCATTGGCTAAAAACTTGCAAAAGGGGGTTACAGTCAATTGCAGGAATATCTTAAGATTTAGGGATTCTGTTTAGAATATAACAATATAACATGAATGTAAAACTTGAATAAGTGTAGCTCAAAAAAACAGTGGGTGGATATATAAAGAACGCATTAAGTCTCCGATAGAAATGTTATGGAAAAAACATGTTCTTATTTACATAAGTAACAAAAATCAACCGAAGTTATACAGTCACTATATGCAATTTGTAATTAAAATATCAATTTAACTACATTTTCTTAGACGGTCACCAGTTATAACCAGTACTTTCTCCAATCCTTAAAAATACATCTTTATAAATTTATAGTACAAGACATTCTATTAAAACTAATAAATATCAGGCTCTTTCTTTTAGAATTTTACTACAAATGTTTTACTTAACACTGATTTTTCTGAATTATTCAATAAACATTGCTATTTGACCTCAGCGCTCTCAGAAAATATTCTTTCTATATCTTGAAACATAAATTACTATCAATAATTTTCTGCAACGGCTTGGCATTCTGATGAAGAATTCCTATGAATAAATGTCACACTGTTCTTCAGCTGTTCCTTTTAATGCATTTGATTTGACACATTTGGAAGCATAATAACATTTTGACAAAACTACAATTAGTCAAAAATGTTTCATCAAACTACAACTGCGTTATCCTTCAAACAATATATAATGTTTATATTTCACTCTTTGAGAGTAATTGCTCATTCAGGTTCTGTTTATTTGGTATTTTGCACTACAAAAATATTATTTGTGTTGACTTAAATGCATAGTTTGCTCAGTAGCTCTTAAACACTATTTTTCAAGAGATATTTTAAACATGCATTTTGTCAGCTTATAGGTTCACTTTCAGCATTGTCTGTGTAGGTGCATTTGCCTCACATCTGCTTTTCCACAGTGTGTAATATCATCAGTGGGGCATATAATTTGACTGACATTGGTAAAGTTGCAACTTGATTAGTCAGAGCCAATTGCATGAATTCAGTTTAGTTGCCAAGACCATGGAGATCTGCAGGTAATGACATCTTCCTCTTTCCTAAAAAGTCTGAGTGATCTCAACAACTAGCATACATAGGGTCAATGGAGTGTTGTGACACAGGCCTCTGCATCATGGTGGTGGTGGGGGGACTGCAGGGATCTTGCCTTCCTTGCAAACATGTTATATTTGTTTTCATTGTTAAAGTTAATGTTTTGAAATTCACTGTTATGGTTGTAATACTGTGCACTGCAAGGTTGTGTGTATGAATAACGGTGATGATTCCTACAGCAACTGGAATGATTAGTGTATAACTTGGGGCAAATACGGAAATAAAATGTACATTAAAAAAGAGTTGAAATTCTACTTCATATAACACCCACTGGAAGTATTAAATCCATCAGTATAACTAACAGTCTGTCACTATTCTCCCACCTATGTTTCCCACGGGTGTTTTTATTATGAGTGTGCCTGTAGTGGCGTACCCCTGCTCATTATCTGTAGCCGTGGAGATTTTTGCTTGATCACTGACTGTTTGAGGATATGCACAAGTTTTCCTGAGATGGTTAGACTTCAGAGGATGCTATGTTAAGGCAGGGCCACAGAGCATATGGCCTGCAAACAAGAACTCAGCTTGTGGCCGACAGCTTGCCACGTTTTTTTTTTTTAGTAATGATGCACAAAAGCATGAAATGGAAAGCTGCATCTACTTTCCATCTCCACCTTTACTGCAAGATGGCTGGTCTCCAGCTGGCAGGGTCTTTATAATAAGATTTTAAAAATAGGGTAGCACACCTTTCTTGTATGCAGCTGGTAAGGGTACAACCCTGGGTAATGTGCTAACATGATGGCAAAGATGATACTCTTTCTTCATTGTCCCCACAGCATCATGATGTAATGTAGATCACGATGTAATGTAGATCATGATGTAATGTAGTCTAATTCTTGCTCAGTCTTTTCTCCAAGAGCACCAGGTACCTATCTTATATATCACAGGGTTCATTTTAGATCAAGTTTTGGATATAACATTCTCCTAGTAAAAACAACCTACTAATTCATAAAAAGGCTCAGATCTGAAAAACTGATCCAGAAGACAGCTATCACTGTATTTCTTCATTGCTTTTGTTTACCAGGATAGTCCAAATGGAAACGAAAAGTTGCGCTCTTGTCAGGGAAGGCCTGCAGAAAAACCTTCTAAGTTATACCAAATTAAACAGTGATTAGTAAACTAATATTGTTCATAATACAATAAATCAAACTAGTGCAAATTTTCTAAGTACCATATGGAAGTAAGCAAGTTTATCAGAGTATGTGCAATATAAAAATATATTTGTCTTTACAGAGTAGGAAGCAGAGAGGAGAGTAGAGAAGAAAAAATTAGAAGGGGAGGTAGAGAAATAGTAAATATATGCAATGCTGATATTAGATAAGAGAGAGGAGAGAAGATTAAATTAATGATGGTTATGCAACAGGAAGTTAGAAGGAAGGGAGGGAGGGATGGCAAGGGAAAGGAAAGGATTTACAGCTTGTCATTAATGATAGCTTTAGAACCATAAAACTTTTTTTTTGCATTTTTATTTTTTCTTTTCCAACTGCATATGCTGATCACCATCCCCAGAAGTTGGTACCATGACGGTCGCCAACCCCACCTTTCATTTCTACAGTTCTGGTATTTGAACATGCACACAAGTAATCTGCATGTTTCTGAAGCAGTCTGGTAAGCACTGTAGGAATGAGACATGAAAGGCAGTCAAGCAAATGTATCCTTGCAAGCCACAGAAGCACAAAGCATAAATGTTGGTGTATACAGAAATGTTAAAAGCAAGTTAAAGACACTGTGCATAAGGAAATGCACTCTAGATAGCATAGTGACAGTATTGGAAGTTGTCTGGAATAAAGTGCATAATAAGGTCAAAGGTCTGAGACAGAAGATGCGGAAGAGTCATTGTGTGATCACTGGGTCGATCTGGAGCTTGTGAGGCAACAATTGTTTGAGGTTCAAAGTAAAGTGACTGAAACTGTAATTCAGATTGACCTGCTAATCCATTATTTAACTGAACTAGAGGACAAGGCAAGAAAATGTTTAAAACTATGGAGTTCTTGAAGGTGTGGAGGGGAACATTTGATGAAATATATGAAAAAGTAGATGGCGGAGTAGACAGTCTTCACAAATAATCATTGACGATGCCACTGATGAAACTTTTACTTTTACCAGAATCGGAAATCAGATATAAGAGACCTAGACTGACAATGACAGAAATTCTGACATGTTATTACAAGGAGCAGATATTGTAGAAAGTGTGGCAACCATGATGAAAACTGTTGGTAGCAGGAAATCTAATTTTGTAGAAGATTACTTAGAAATGGTACTGAAAAGCAGCCTGAGAAGTGTTAATGTGAAAAAAGGATTTAAATGGGACAAATTAAATTTAAACTGTCTTTACTGTTATCATGAAGGGGTTTAGGAATGAAAAAGTATTGATTTTTATAGCCCAGATTAAACAATTTATAAGATAAATTTTAGGCAAAGCAAAAGGCTTTAGCACAGCTCAGTGATGTTGATTTTGCCAGCGAAGGGGTATGGGCATACCTCTCAATTGTCCATATTTTTCACATAATTTCCTGATTTTTACCCCATATTTTTGGTCTGTTCCTCATAAAACTTGTGATTTTCTGGCAAATCATAGAGAACCGAAGATACTAAATAATTATATAAGTTTGAGTTTCAGACTTCATAGTCTTCAGACATGCATGCTAATACAAATCCTGTTATTCAAGCAATGTTCTAGGTTTATAAATGCAGTATTTC